>NW_028139327.1:0-103249 GCF_965202585.1 Thalia democratica | reverse complement strand
GGTCAATTTCACTTCTTTATAAAGTAATAAAAATCTATAATATTCATTTATTCAAATATTATTTTTTTAAGTTTTGAAACTTTTAGCATAAAATACTGATAAAATTTAACGTAAAAGTATTTCAGCTTTTTAGAATCTTACCTTATTTAAAAAGTCGTGACCTACTTTTCAAGTACTTTCATGTCTGCTATTAGTATTGTATATATCGTTTTATAAACTAAGTTAAAGTTAATTTTTAAAGTCTAAAAATGTTATTTACTCTATGTTTATTCTTTTGAGTTTTAGGCTTAGAGTGTATTTTCATTTTTATCTTATTAGACAAGTTTTTGAGTACATTATGAATAAAACTTTCTTAAGTAAACACATAAATTATTTAATTTTTGTTTGATTTTTTTTATATTTCATTTTATTGATTATTTCATTTCTTAAGACTTAAAATTTCAGACTAAAAAAAAATTTTAGCTCGTAAGAAATTATTAAAGCATGTGGTGTATGACTCGATAGCCGAAAGAATTTTTCGTACACCAGGTCCTAAGACCAATCTTTTTGAGCGCTTTTTTTCAAAACATTCATAAAATAAACAATACATATATATAACGATTTTTAAAACTAAATAAAAATTTTAGTTAAAATAAACTTTTTAAACAGCTCCTAAAAGTTATATCATTTAAGTCGAATGTATTTGTCATCAAGTTTTAAGTTTCAGTATTTCGAGAATTTTAGACTTATTGTGTTTCCATAAAAAACTTTCTATAAAGTTATAAAATAACTTTTTTACAAGTTTTTGTAAGGTAAAATAAACTAGTTCCATCTAATGAGATTTTACCTGGTTCAACATTAGACATCATTTTAATTTTTTTAAACGAAATAAAGCTCTTAGTTAAGTCAGTCTAGAAAAAGTTTTTTTTTAATATATTAATCGGACGTCAGTTATTCTTAAGAGTAACAAACCCAGTGGTAATTTTTCACATTGTCTATACAATCTACATTAGGGTAGTGCAACTTTTTTAGTCGGCTAGTCAGATTTCTAGAAAAAATTCTCTCGCGGACTGTATGTATAATGTTAATAATTTCTTCCCGGGTAGCTTATTTAAAACTAACTAAATAAAACTAAAATTTTAATGAAATGAACATCTAACAGCAATTACCGTTTACTAAAAAATAAATTAAAAGCTCTAAATTAATATTACTTAGGTTTTACAAAAAAAAATATTAGTCTAAAAAATGCGTCGCAAGTCGAAATTACTGCTTTGTGGACTAAACAAAGCTTTGTCTATTTATAACATAAATGAAAACTTTTTTTAATGATTAATATCGAGATTTATGAAAGCAGGGGTCAAAAATGAAATCCAATATTTTAGACAGCTTGTACCTTTATGATTTGTTTTAGCAAATCCTTTAGTACTTGAAATTAGACAGTCTAAATAAATAAACCAATTAATGTTTTCAAATCTTTCTTCTTTTATTAAGACATTACTGACAAAAAGCGGCATATCCAAATAGAGTTTTAAAATATATTTTCATATTCTTTTTTTTTGTGAAAAAAAAAGTTAAATTACTTTTTGGTATCATAAACGGAACTTTTAAAAAATAAAGAAACGTTTAATAAGCGCTTAACTAGTATAAAATAAACATATTTTGAAAATTTTAATCTAATGTTATAAAATGTTGTAACCTTAACAATTTTATCTTATACATTCTAGACATTTATAAGAGTTTATAAGAGATAAATTAATAAAATAACTTTTTGGTAATTTAGTATATGTAGCGAGCTTTAGTATTTATAGATTTTACTTTTACTAAATAGGTTTTTCAGTATTCACTTTTTTAAAGCATTAGCAAAGTTACACACCATACAGTTCGAGTCATAACATAACTTGTTAAACTTTATTACCGATCTCTACTATCAATAGTTTTGATTTTGTATGATGTTCATATTATACTATTTAAACTTACTTTTAAAGGTAAAAAATTGCTTTAATGCATTCAGCTTAAAAAATAATAAACATTTTTTACAATTTAATATTTTATAGTTAAATTAAACTACTGTATTTTATTAGTATAAACTGTTATACCAGAAAATATGAATTAGCAAATTAGTAAAACTATATTAAAATTATTTGACATAAAACTGACTTAAAAATTTTTGTCCATTTTATTCGTAGCGTAGTACAGACTTTAAGTACATATAGTATAGAAGGGCTCCTGTTTAGAAATCTAGTATAAAAAAAGTTGTAAAGTAAACTTGTGTACAGTAAATTGATTTAGTTTTTTTACATTAAACAACTAAACGTGTTATAATATTTAACTCATTATATTTGCAGTCATGCACAGTCCTTTAATGTAGTCATGGACAAGACGTAAAAAGGTATCCGAGGTGTGTGACTCGATAACCGAAAGGTTTTTTCGTACACCAGGTCTATGGACAAATGTTTTGAGCGTTTTTTATTTGTCATTGAATAAACAATATTATTATAAACATATTCATTGTTGAACTTTCTATGATAAATATTTATACAAAAACAATTTATAGGCCAAAATTAAAACAACAACAATGTTAATTACTGATATTTTAGAAAAAAAATAATTATTATGAAGTATACCATACAAACTTTTCATAATTCTTTATTTTAAATAATAGTTGTTGTAAATGATTTTCTAAAAAAAGTGATTCTAAAGATTTTACCATTTTACAATTACTTCGTCAAGATTAGACGCATTATTATCTAAAAAAAATCTAAAAACGCTTGATTTACAGACTTTCAAACTGTAGCGGTTATGGCCTTCGTTAAACTTTAGTCCAAAAGTTACAAGGAGTTAGTTTTTTACTGAAAATACATTAGTACTTACTCTCCCCTCTTAAATTATAAACGTTATGATTATAAGTTTTATATAATTACTTTCGAATAGCTTAAGTACGTTTTACTTGTAAAATTCACAGATTTCTATAAACTTATTAAAAAGAAACTTTATAAATTTATTAAAGCTTGAAATATGGTATAAACAATATTATTGACTAAATGTTATAAAACCAGATTTTTGTTTGTACTAAAAGAGTTTATTACATGAAAAAAAAAGAGCATATTTGTTGTTTCTATTTACTATTGATTTAAAAGCTCTAAAATTTTTAAACAAAGTAAAACAATTTATATTTATCGTAAATAATAAACAGAAGATTACGTCCCTAATGAAAAAAGCTTTAGAATTCTAAAAAATTCAACAATTCTAAAGCTCTAAACAAAAAAACAGAAAGACAAATTGTATGCCTGCACTAACAACTTTTTTAAATAAAAAAATTAACACAACCAGCCCTAAAGTTGAAAACAAAACCATACAGTGAATAAGAGCGGTTTTTGTTAGCTGTTCTAATAAGTTTACTAAATTATTTTTTTTTTAAGTTTGGGTTTTTTATCTTTTCAGAAATACTACAGACTTTCACCAATTTTCTAAGCCTAACCAAAAATGTAGCTTTAGAGTTGAAATATTGATAACAATATCTCAAAAGTAACTAAGTGTAAAATTGTACAGTGATTAATAAACTTGACTAACAGGTAAACGAACTGTTATGTCTTATAATTTTTCTAAATTTGTAATTTTTATTCTAGTTTAAAAATAAAATAAATCCAGTTCTAACGATGCGAAACATATGTAATATGCTGTTTTTGTTTTACAATTAATATAAAAATGAGTGTACATTTTAATAAAAAAGTTTTGTCACCAGGCCTTTATTACAGGTTTTTTAATTTCTATCATTATTATAACTGTCTAGAAGGTTTTATAGAAACAAAAGATCTAGTTATACTTTTAAAGAGCAGATTTTCAAAGTTTAGTTAATGAGTTCCTTAAAAATTTTGCTAAATAGCGGGTAGTAAAGTCTTAAATTAGATAAACAAACACAAACTAATCTTACAAAAAAAAATACAGTTGTCTTTTTTTATACAAAAATAATAAACCTTATTCTAAAATAAGTTTAGAAATGAACACTTTTAGGATAGGAGTTTAAAATGCCATTCAATTTTACTTATACCAGTATAAATTAATTTATTAAAATCACTGTTATGCAATTGTATCTTCACAAATATTTTTTGCATTTAATAATACACAAAATTATTGTAAATGAAATGTAAATAAGTTTGTTGTATCAGTAACTAGTTTACTAAATCAGTAAAAAAAACTTGAATATGTTTGTAACCGATTAATACTTAAATATTCAACATAAAAGTTTAGATACACTATCTTATAATATTGGGTAAAATTGTTTTCCTAGTTTAGCAAAAATATCTTTTGAAGTTTGGGCTAAAGCTATTGTGAAAGAAGTTGGTATTAAAACTGAAACTCACGAACACTTTGTTGTGAATTGAAAGAGTACTCGAAATATTTTTGCATGTTTCTTTTTGTTGTATGAGTAGGCAAATTCCAAAAAATCAGTTTTGTAAAGAATTGTTTTCAATAGAACTTGTTATCGCTAAAAACATGGTGTTTTTCCATTTCTTAACCTTTGATGTTTTTTCTCGACAACAGTTTTATGTCAAAGTTAAAACAAACCGTACAAATTTCGTTTCATGTGACAGGCAAAAACTTTCATGGTGCTTTAATAAATATCATATGGATAAATACTATTTTAGTGTATTTCTAAGTTGCTTATTCAACCAAACAAAAGCTTCAAATAATTATCTAAAATGATTTAAATAAGTTAATCCTACAACAGTCTATTAAAAGATTTAATTGTTACTGTTAGCTATATTTAAATTTTAATGAACTATGACTTTAAACATAAACTGTAGTAGATTCCTTTTCCATAAAAAATAAAGTGCTTTTTAATCGATGAAAATATTCATTGAACTATAAGGATATTTTACAATATAAACTATTTATTTGTATTAGTATACAAAAAGTTCTTATTTAAAAAATGTATGAATTAATTTTACAAAAAAATGCTTTGCTGGTGAATCCAAACAACCAACTACGTTTGTATTAATATGAATAGAATTTAGAAACGCATTTGTTGACTGAGTGTACTTATACATTTACGGATGATTTTTTGCTTTAAACTGAGTTTTTGTTTTTGTAAGCAATTTAAAGAAAATAACTATTTATTCAGTATTTATAACTAAAGAACAATACACCTAATGTAACCAACAACTTTTTTTGTTAAAGATTTATGTTTGAAGTAAAAAGCAGATTAATAAAACGTTGTTTCAACAAAATTTGTATTTCAGCAAAATCTGTTTTATGTCTCAAAATCAAACTTGAAAGAACTTACTTATAAAAAACCATAAACATCTCTGCTCTAATATCATACTTTGCTTTATTGTGTTTACATTCTAAACAACCAGAGAATTGTGAAATTTAACATATCTCTACGCGCATTAAGCCATCTGTCGGCCGGACGGCGAAGATCACAAAGCTACAGCTAGAAAATTAAATAATCATAAACAGGCGTGAAACGCAACTGATTGTCAGTTGAGTATGAAAGCAGTGATGAGCTTGTTTACACGAAGCGCTTCAAAACGACTGGAGACGACTGGCGAGCGATGCTCTGTCTCGACTTTCTTATCTCGTGTTTTCCAGCGCGCAGGTGTTTTTTGTTTCAAACTGCACGCTTGCCTCTGTGTGTAATGGTCGCCTCACACTAAGATTTTTGGTCACTTTGTGTTTTTGCTGTAATGCTTATATTTTGGTGATCAGTTTGTGTAATTGAATTATAATGTACTTTTGATTGATTTAGTGTTATCAAGTAAACTGATTTACTATGTCTTTTTATTTATTTATCCTTATTTGTTCAACATAGATGAAATTTCTTTAAACTAAACTGTTTTTAATAATAAGTAAAGTTCATTTCTATTAAAGGTATAAAGTTTGTTAAAGTGTAAATTAAGAACATGAAAATACTTTTGGTTAGAAATAAAATCGGTATAAAAGTATTTCAAAAATTTCATTCTTTGTAATTTTTTCATTTGTCAAACTTAATGAGATTTTGTGTAAAGTTTTTTTTAACTTCGAAATTTTTTTAATTAATTAAAAAAATATTAAATTAATAAAAAAATGCTGACTAAAAGTTTCAAAAATTATTATATATGCTCAAAGTTTCTATACATTAATACGCATTATTTCAAGATAATCTTTATTTTTAATAAACTGACCTCATAGTTCGATTATAAGTATTATCTATGAAATTTTTAAAAGTTAAAATTTTTGAAAATTACTAGAAGAAATCAGTCGAGACTCGTAAGAAAAAATTTAGTAGTAGGAAAAAGTTGATGTATAAATTGTACTTAAGCCGGCTAATTCCATAAAAATGAACACTAGCTATTGTGACGTATTGAAAATGTTGACTGTTTGAGTTTGGAGAGCTAAGTTTTCAGTTTACAATTAAACATCTAATTTAGTTTCAAACTTACAACTTTATTTATTACAAACAGAAAAAATTTAACGTTTTTACTTTTTTTGATAGTACATACCACAGTTTTTTGTTTAAGTTATCATTGTTCAAAGATTTACTGGTATTCTTTAATTTCGAAGTTGTTTACTTAGTTTTATTTGAAAAACAGTTTTAATATTTTGTTTTCATAATTAGTTTTTTTAAATCACTTAAAGGTATTGTTCTACATCAGGTTTAACCAAAGTGGACAATATAGCCTCCAGTACAGTATAAAAAACTTAAAATCAAGTGTATTTTTTGGTTGAGTTAAATTTTACAAAAGGAAAACTAAAATTAGTTTTACATTTATACAACAACACTAGACAAATATTCTAAGGTTAAATAAAAAACTTTTGCTTAAGGTTTCCAACAAAATATTTATCTGTAGTTGAAATTTTTATGATAATAAAATGTATATATAGTTTATTTTTTCAAATGCAAGCACATAAAACGATAATAAACTGATAAGAAAATATTTTACATTAAAAAAAGCTCAGCGTTTTCAATGATCTTTTTCTTTTTGTAAAAGCTATTGAAATATGTTTCGGTTTAAAAAAAACGTAGCTTTATCTTTGTAATTAAAAAAACACACACTTTGTGGTTTACTTTTGAAGATGTGTCGCTTTGAAAAGTTAATCATTTTAGATGTTTCTAAGATTTCTTTGGTTTTAAGATGTAACCAAAACATATTTTCTTTATTTTGAACTAAATTGTTGACAATGTCGCTGATGTAAAAAACATGACCATTGAATATTTGCCATTTTTAATTTTATTATTTTGTTTTTTTATTGTTTTGTTTCTATATCATAAGAAAAAAAAGCTTTGATTTAACTTTTCAAATAGGTCTTCTTTAATTATTCCACCAAAAACTAAATTAAACAGTTTAAGCCTTAAACTTTAAGGGAAATGCTCCTAACTTTTTTAAACTTTTAATTTTCAAAATGTATAAAAATTTTATTGAAATAATAATCTTTTAGTCTAGAGATAAAACAACAAATATCAAAATTAAAATAAATAAAACACGCATATTGAGTTGATTAATGTTAATATTTTTGCATCAGTAGCACAGTCAACATTTTAGTACAAAACAAAGAAAATATGTTTTGGTAACAACTTAAAAGTAAATTAAATCCACGAATAATGAAAATTAAATTAAATAAACAAATATAAATATTCCTTTACATCTTAAGCTCTATACATTGATACAAAAGTTTTTTTTTAATACGTAAAGCTTAAACAACTAATTTATACGACTAGCTGTAATAGCGAAATTTAAAGCATTTTACTGGTATGATATCTAGTTTATGAAGCGATTATAGTAGTAAAAGAAGAATTCAAAACCTATTAGATTAATGTGTTACAAGTTTAAGTAAGTAATAAAACTCAGTTAATCTTTACTTTAGGTGAATGATATATATAAAAGCCTGATTAATGCTTGAAAAATTTTACCAAATATAGTACTTGAGTAATGTTTAGATACTTTAGAAAGTGAAGAAAATAACTTATTAGATTTTATATCTATATCTGAACTTTACACTTTTAATCTTTTATCAACAAAATTTTAAGAAAACAAGAAATTTTGTTTTTCAAAGTAACTAAGCTTCTAGTTATAACTTAAATATAGTTTATTATAAACATTTAAAAAAAATTAATGGTAAAAAAACTAGTATATAACTGTTAAACTATCAATTACGCAAAACTTGATGCCGTCTATAAGTAGTAATTGATAATAGCTAAGTATAATTTAAATTTAAATGAAAAAATAACTTTTTAAGTCTATAAAAAGATATGTAAGTTTTCTGAATTAGCTGTAGTATATCGTTTTTTGTTTTGTCCTAAATTTGATATTTTAAAATTAAATAGATTATTTTCTTAAACAAAACTAACTTGTAAGGTGTTTCATCATACTACTTGTTTTTAAAACAATTCTTCAAAGCACACTTATTTTTGTTTATTAAAAGCACAGCTGTAGATTCCAAATTAAACATTTCGTAACACATTTTTGTAAACTTTAAATTATCAAATTCAAATTTTTAACTTTCACTTTGCTTTTATTATTTTTAAGTACATTTTAATAATAAAATATTCAAGAACTAGTTTTCGTTTTTAAATTAGTTTTGTAAGCATTCTTTTAAGATAGTTAAAGTAAATTATTTTTGTTCAGGAGGTTTTTAAATTATAATAAAAAGTAATTGTTAGTTAATAAAGCTTAGGTTACTAAAATATAGTTTGCGTTCGAAATAGTTGTTCACCGTTGAAAAGTAGTTAGGCTGTTTTAAAACCATTATGTTCAATAACAAGTCCATAATGAGTTTCGATTAAGCGTGTTATATCTGTTTATAATTTAAAAGTTCAACATTAATATTTATTTTTTGGTACAAAAATAAAATAAATGATAGATTTTTCATTCATTTAAACTTTATAACCTTTACGGAGATTAACGTTTCAGGAATGACAACCAAATAAATGACATTCAAACTAAAAGAGCAACGTTTTACCTTTCGTAGATTTACGTATACAGACATATTTCAAGTTTAAACATGCATCAACTTAATAGCTACAAGTAGTTTTTTTGGAATATATTTCTAAGATATAAATGAACATTTTCAAAAACTAGAAATGTTGATAAGGTTAAACGAATTTTTGATTCTTATGTTTAGAATAAAAAGTAATAAACAAAAAAAAAAAAAAAAAAAAGTTATATGGGGTAAATTGATCAAGGTAAGCTGTTTTCTAAATAAAACTTTTTTTAAATTTTTGCCCATTCAACGAAACTAAAATTTATAGTTTTTTATTATTTATTACAAAAAAAATTGTAAATGGTTTAATAGTGAGTTTCAAAACTTTGTTTAATGTTTGTGACTTTCTTTTTTTGATAAGTAGGTCAAATCAGAGTTGTTTTTAATAAAAAAGTGTGAATAAAAATTTATATCGTCTTAATATATAATTTGCATACGTTAAATTCGAGTAGACTTCAAACCTTATTGCTGCAATATAGCTACAGTTTAGAAAATAAAAATAGAATAACTTAACAGAACTTTTTATGTTAAGATTTTTTATTAAAAAAATAGTCTGTAGGTAGTCATATTTTAATATTTTAGCTACTAAAAATCTTATTAAAATAAATTGTGTCCAAAAACTTGAAAAAAAAATTTCAATTAGCCATGGTAGCTTTCAAACTGATTTAAAATTTACTTTAAAAAAACTGTAAAACTAAAGAGCAAGATAAGAATAACTATTGAGTTACATTAGAAATAAAAAACTTTTTTATTTACCAGAATGTATTATATATAAATTCCTAGTAGCATTAATAACTTAAAACTCAGTTATGAGATCTAGATTGTTATGTTCACTTTCTATCTAAAAAACTTTGAAAACTATGGTTAAACTATGCTTATAAGTATCTAAATCGTTGAATCTTGCTAAGCAACCAAGTTTTTTTAATGATATTACATAAAAACAGTTATAGCTGGTAATTTATTTTTACATAGTGATTTTTTTGGTTATAACAAAAAATTGTTATAAATGTTATTTCTACTATGTAGGTTTTATTTACTAGATTAGGGTATTATATCGACAATTATTTAAAAAATATTTGCTTAGTTTTAGTGAAATAAAATTGTTTATCTTAAGCTTTACGTAGAGTCGAAAGTCAACAGAACAGTTCATATTTCTTTAGTAAAAGCTATTGGTTTGTCTATTTAACAAAGTTTGTTGTTATTACTAACTCAAAATTTTAGTTTAAACAGAAGATAAATTAAAAGTTTAATGATTTAAAAGTATTTAATAATACAGTGTTTCTCCCTAGCAATATTGTAAGTTATAACACTTCTTATTCAAATTATATTAAAAATCTTATACGTGAATACTCAGATAAAAAGTTTTAGTTGTTTTACTTAACATCAGAAGTGTACAAAAAAAAATAGATAACAAAAGTTTAATATAATATTTGTTTCATACTTTAGTAGTTGATAGTTTTTGTATCTAAGATTTGAAATTTTTTTTGTTTGTTGAAGAATGAGAATCTAACTTTTAAAAATTTACGTATATCACAAAACTATTGTTGAGAACTTTAAAATTCTTTAGCAGAAACACAGTTATGTACATTAAAAATTTATTAATTACAACTTTCCAATTTTTTATAAATAAAATTAAAAGAAATGTATGTACTTCGTTAAGCTAATTGTACATATTAATTTGCGAAGCCTTTCAAATTTGATTTTTTTCTTTAATTGTAAATTGTTGTCGTAAACTTTTAAACTTACTTTTTATTTAATTAAAATAAATGCTAAATAAAAAAACTAACTAATTATTTTATTAAGTTCTTGTCGACGTTGCTGGTGAGGCTTTTCGTCTAAATTAACAAAGATTTTTTTTTATAAAAAAGTGTTTTGTCTAAATATGGGAAAACTGTTATTTTCAAATTTAGAAAATTTTCATGCATAAGTAAGAGCTAAATATATAGGAATTTTTATTGTTATCACATTAAATCGAATAAAAGAAGAAAAATACTTTGCGGTTTTATCTATATATATATGCAAAAAATATTTCTTTTAAATTCTTAAAATTTCATACCAATCATTTAAACAAAAAAAAACACATGATTGGTTTACTTTCATAGTAGTTTAAGACATAAAGATGTTGTGTTTTTGTTTGGTCGATATATATTTGTTTACCGTGTTTAAAGGTTTAATTCTATTTGTTAAGCCTTTTTTCAATCTAGTACAAATTCACCTGGTAAAAAAGTATTACAGTGTAAAACATAGCATGTATAAATTGACATAGAACTATTTAAAAGGAGTTTTGAGAGTTTTCGTAAGCCAAAAAAATGTGTTCGTTAACCGAAAAAAAGATGATAATTTATCAATAATTTATTTTGATGGCATTTATGTCTTAAGCCCTTTGTCGTTAGAAAACTTTAAACACTACTGTATTAACAATCCTTTCGTTTAAATGTATTAGTTCTTTTTTAGGGTAGGAAAGGTTAAATCAATTCTATACAAGAATAGTTTTGATTATAAATTCTGTCTTATTACTATAAAAAAAGTGCAGTTTTACTCTTTTTAAAAAGTGGCTTAAAGCGATAATGTTTTAGGATACTAAGATGCTGGTAAGTTTTTGATAGTCATTTTTGCTTGTAACGAAGATTTTTTAAATAAGAAAAATAATCATAAACTGTTGTAAAAAATAATAAACTAAAATTAACTTTAAAATTCCACCAAATGCATTATCTTTAGATTTTATCTTAACCCTGATGGTCAAAATTAAAAGATTTATTTGCAGTTAAAATGGTAGGAGAGACTACAAATGTGCTAATAGAAAGTTGGTCATAAAATATCTAAGAAAACCTGGTAATTAAATGTTGTTAAGGTATAACTATTCTCGTACACAGTTTTAATGTTTTTAATTTAAGTTTTATTATAAATTACTTACTACTTTACTAATATTATATTATTGCATTTAGTTATTTTGAAGTACTATAAATACATTTATGTGTAAAATTTGTCAGACATATTTAACTGCAACAAATATGAAAACTATTTCTTAAATCAAATGGTATATAATTCATTTTATAATGGCTGCAAAATTGTACTTACGGTGTTTCATTTTTGATTGTTTATTTTAATTTAAACAATAATAGTGCTTGTTTTATTTCATATTTTTTCAAAAAAAAAAAAAATTGTGCATAAAAAATTATATTTATTTAAAATACAGCTTACAATTTTCATATTTTCAACATTCATATTTGTTGTTAGATTGCGGAAAATAACTATTTAGGTTTTTTTTCTTAATTAATTTTAATGTTTATATTTTGTTAAAATATAGACTGATATTTAATTGTTTTTATTTTATAAAATTTATGTAAGTGCTATAAACCATTTTGAGTTTATGAGACTTATTTTAGATTTTTAACAAAAAACTATAATTTTTTGGAAACATAGCTTCAAAAAAATTACGTTACAACATTCAATTTATAAATTCATATAGATTCATAAAAATTAAAGATTAAAGTAATTTTTAACTCAAAACAAAACTTTATAAGTTAAAAGTGCTAAAATCACTTCTTGTTTACTATAAAAATGAGTTTAGTGCTCTATAACGTCTATTATCAACAATTTTACAACAGGAACTAAAAAAGCTAATATATTGCCTTAAAAAAAGTTTTTAACTTTAAAAACAGTTTTGCAATTTTCTAAACGTCATTTTTTTTCTTTTACATTTGGGAACACTATAAACCCGTTCTAAAGCTTTTTGTAAATATTTTTGGATTCATTTATTTAATAATTTCTGAATAATATGCAAATAGTAGGCGTTTTCACGTTTTAGCTTAATAATTTTGTATATTCAAGTAGGCTAGCAGTAATTAAAGCTGGAAATGTAAATTACGAACATTTCTGTTTTTTGATATAGTTTTCATGTAAATCTTCTAGAACAAAAAACGAAAAAAAAAGTATAAACTTTAAACTTAAAAGTTCAAAATATCATGTTAGTGAAAATAGTTTCCAAGTTTGCTTTATAGTTTTCTTTAGTTATTTTTTGAATCTATACACATTTGATTTATTACTTAAGTCTGAATTTTAGTTTTCATCTATGTTGGTACAAAGCAGAAAGTTAAGATCTAAATATAGAATTTTACTATTTAACTATATGAACTTAAAAAATAATAAATAAAGGTTAGTTTTAGCAAATACTATACAAGATTATTGAGTTGATAACTATCAAAACTGAAAAACTGTAAGAAGTATTTTTAAATAAAGTCCATTTATTGTAAATAACACTTAAGTAAATAAAAATAGTTTTTGTTACAATTTTATGACTTAAGTTTGTTGTTTTACTTTTTCTAATTTTGTAAAACTAAAAAAAAAAGATTGTTGTGAACAATTAATTTTTTAAAATTCACTCAAAATCATTAAAAAACATTTCAATACGAAGGTATTTCTTGAACAGGTCAAAAAAGTTTATTTAACCAAGAAATTTAAAAAAATTAGCAGCATTCAAAAAATTTGACCTTAAACATGAACTTTGGTTTTATCAAAACGTGTTTGCAGAATGCGTTGCATAATTGCACAAAACATAATTACATCGTAATTTATCATATAAAATACCATTTATTTTTGTTGTTTATTGTACAATTAAGTTTTAAGATGAAGACTTGAGTTTAATTTTATAGAACTATTAAAAATTTAAGCTATATTCTCATCGATTTAAATGTAGATAAGCAAAATAAAAACAAAAAAATATTACAGACAGTATAAGATGAGTTTTAATCCTATTGTTTTGATTGGTTATCGCAGTTGTTTTCATTCAACACACTTAAATCTGTCACTTTTGCGATGCAATATATAAACATAAGAAACAATTTGATAAGTGTGTTAGTTTGTATGCGCAGATATATTATAAACTGTAGTTTAGCAAAAAAAAAATCTGCATCGACTAAAAAAAATATTAAGAATGTTGTGTAACTTACTTTGCAATAAAAACATTGTAAACAAACTTTTGTTGGTTGGCTGACTGTTGATTGAACGATGCCTTGCGTGAGATCAGGAAGCGTGAAACGACAGTGACTAAACTGAACTTGTTGGTAATTGTGAGCAAGTAAACAAAAAAAAAAAACTCAGTAGAAATATATAGCAATTACTCAACTAAATAGTATAGATTTCATTTAGCTTGAATTAACATCATGCAGGTTATTATTAATTAAGTATTCAAGTTCAAACGTGTATTTAAAGTTGGCATGCAAATCCTTTTGATGTTTGCTAGCAGATTAAATTTGTGTACTGCATATTTCTTAACCTTTTTGCTACTACATTTTATTGAACAAGTTTTCAAGCATAGTCACATGAATACAAAAAGTATTTTTGTTAAATATAAACTATAACTTTTATAGAATAGAAATTGTGCCCTTTTTTTTAAATATTTTAAGACTCTTTTGATATATTTGTGCAACAGTTTCTAGAAAAAATTACACCTATAAAATTTCTTCACAT
This sequence comes from Thalia democratica, assembly GCF_965202585.1. Lineage (NCBI taxonomy): Eukaryota > Metazoa > Chordata > Thaliacea > Salpida > Salpidae > Thalia > Thalia democratica. The sequence goes on along the minus strand of NW_028139327.1, from coordinate 88,840 downwards.
TTTTTACAATTTTTTTAAAGATACATTTCAGATCCAGATAAAAATTATATATTTTTGGTATAACTTTATAACAGAAAAAATTAAATGGAAATAAATTTAGATTCTATTGCCTAAGGCATAACTTAAAATTTTGAAAAATTTACAACTATAATTTCTCTCAAGCAAATAAATCTTTTTCACGCTCTCTCTTATCATTTTAAGCTAATGTCAAGTCCACAATATTTTATTTTTGTAGTAGCTTTTGAGCTAGCGAGTACTTATGTTAACATGTTTAATAATTCTAAGTCATCATGCGCTAGTTTATAAGTATAAAAGTACTAAAGCTTTAAAAATGTTCTTTTTTGTAGTAATAGTTGCTTATTTGTTTCACAGACGTGTTTTAGTTCGTATTCTATTTAAATCAAATATTTTTTTTAATTTGAATTAAACTAGAAGACGAAAGATAACTAAAAAAAAACTGGAACATTAAAAAAGAGCATGTATTTGTCAACGAAAAACTGCGTTTATTTAATCCTAATAGTTTTCTCATTTCAATATTACACCTTACTAGAAGTGGAAGCTCACAGCTGTGGTGGTTGTGACACAAGCAAGTGCAACAAAACCATTTCTTGCCCAGGCTCAGTGGTGAAGGACAACTGCGGGTTTGTTTTAGTTACAATAAAATTCTTTAACCAAAGTTGAAAATAAAAAGTACAATAAAAAATCGGCTTATTATTTTTGAAACTGGCGTGATCCGTAGTCTCAAGTTCGTTGACATGAATTACATGTAAAGAGAAAGCAGAACGGAATAAAAAGAACAACGCATGTCAACTAGTTGTGCTGAGATAAGTACAATAGACTTCCGGTCTACAAATTGGTTTATGTTTTTAAAATTAAGAATACCGACTAGTTGTCACTATTTTTATCGTTTATACGGGATTTAAAGTTTAAAAATAAGTGTTTTTGTTTCAAATTAATAATAAACCAACTAAAGTAGATATCAAAAGAGTTAATAAAAGTATTAAACATTAGTATCATTTTTTTATTATTTGTGGTTTAAAATAATGTTTTTTGTTTAACAATTTATTTTAAATTTAATGTTTAAAAAGTTCGTAACCTAATTAAGTAAGTTTTATGGGTATTTATATGTACTTTAATTTTTATCGGGTAACATTTTGTCCAACAAATAAAGGAATAAAAACAGAAAAAAGTAAGCAGTTTGGCTAGAACTGTTTAAAAATTTAGTTTTTAAGCAAAAGTATCTTCTTTACTATTTAACTTTGATTCAAATTTAAGTATGATAGTTAAAAAACTTTTTTTTTAAACTTGCGACAGCTAATTACAGTGGACGACACTTTTTCAAAAACACTCAAACATTACACGCAATGTTTGCCGACGAACTTGTTAGAATAAAAGGAATTATTTAATTGTCACTTTTACTACAATTCAGTCTTTTAGTTTTTTAAATGTTTTTTGTTCATAAATTATATCTTAAAACATAAAACTGATACACTTACCCAAAACTTAATCAAAACTTCAAGTAATTAATTAAAACCTACACCTTAGCGACTGAATAAACTACATTTTGCCTCACAAATTGAGATTTGTTTACATAAGAAGCTGATGAATACACTATTGTTTGCCCACAGTGTTGTTTTATAAATACTTTCAGTAACTTAATTTTATTAACTTTAAAACTATTTGTTTTTCTTCGATCAAAAAACGAAAAACAAGCTCTTTTTTAAAACACAAAATTATTACTCTGTTTAACTTTAACGTTACTTTTTAAAACACTTTAAATTCATTATAAATAATTGAATAACTCGAAAGCTTAGCTGATATTTTTATATAATTTTCAAAAATTATACTTATATTTTTAGAAATCTCCAAATTTTTTTATATTTATAAAACGGTTATTTAAAAAAAAAATGTTTTGAGTTATAGAATTAGAAAGTTAAAAATAAAGCTTGTGTTTTTAACTATTGATATTTTATTATCTTAAAGGTCACAGTACAAATATGCTTCTTTAAAAAAAATTTATTAATAAGACTAATTTACTTTATTGTTATGTATCATTTTTATATAAAACAGGAACTATCTGTATACACATTAGTTTACATACATACTTATGTACAATGGTGTGAGCTACACTCTGAAATGGTATTTGATTCAAAAACGTTTTTTGCAGTTGTTGCGACGCTTGTGCTAAACAAGTTGGCGAGGAATGCCAAGATTCGTACCATTACAGCCTGAAAGGTAAATGCGACGAAGGACTCTTTTGTTATTACTCTTCAGGTGCTCTTGACCACAATGAGTGGGCTGCTGGAGTTTGCAGGGGTAAACGCTTAATTTTTCTAGCATTTAAAAAAAAATTTGCATTAAAAGTACTACAAAATTTTATGTAGGTAGCTACCTTAACAGAACTTGATAAATTTAAAAGAAATTGTTATAACAACATAACATTTTAAAAACTATAAATATATAAAAAAAAGTTTCAGTAAGCCTAAGGATGTACTTATAGTTAACTGTTCCTTAATTTTCAAACTGATGTATCCAAAACTTTTATTTACTAGGTCTTTAAAATGTATATTTTAAATGCTAAAACTAACATTATAGTGCTTGTTTTATTTATAATCGATGACAAACAAAAACTGTTAGTCTATTCAAACTTATCGAACAAAATTGAAACGGAAACTTGTTTGGAGCCTATCTGTTTACGAAATATACAAAAAATCTATTCACCTAAACAAGTGTTTACAAGCAAACATCATTGTTCCGCTTTGTAACAAGTTAAGACTGACGCACGTGGCTGATGAAGTTTAAAAAGACTGCATTATTGGTCATATGCTCATTTACTCAAAGTTATCAAACTTGTACAATTATGTACGACAATTCTGTTTATACTGTGTATAAAAAGAACTGTTTTCTAATAAAAATAACAATTAGTTGTTTAAAGCAAAAGTAATTAAAAATAAAGCATTTTATATTTTAAAAATTCTTTTTAAATAAACATAACTAAAGTTGTTTGAAATTTTGTGGAGCTTTTTATGTTTAATTACTATAAAGCTCAGAATATTTAACTATTTAGTGAGCTTTATTAAGTTTTTAATTATAAATTTATGTGATAACTTTTGAGAGTACCATTGATATAACTAATAAGTTTTATAAATTTTTATCAGCTCTAAAAAATAAAAGTATGTGTAGCGTTTTTTTGTTAAAATTTATCAAAAATATTTTTGAGTGTTGATTAGATTTCAACAAACATCATAATGGCTAGGTTTTTATAAGAAACTTAACAAATTACTGTGTTTCTTTTTTTTATTTTAAAATCTACAATTTACTTTATAAAACTTTTAAAAAGTCATATTTAAACTTTATTATAACATTTATATAAACAATACTGACAAAAAAAAATTAAATTTATGTAAGTTAAGAGTCTAAATGAATAAAAAGTTAAGTCGTCAAAGTAAAAAAAAAACCTTTAAACAATGTAAATAGGTTAGTTTACGAAAAAATGACATTTAAAAATAGCAATAAAAAAACCATATTGAAATTTTTTGCGTTTATATATAAAACTTGTTGTACTAAATATCTAATAACTTACAACAGCGCAATTATTACTCGTTCCACGCACACCTTACCTGCCTTAATTATTTTTTGTATACTAACTTGACAACGGTAAACAGCTGTTAAAGGGTTTATTTTAAAACAGCATACAGCTGTTAGCTATTGAAAGACTTAGTAGTAAAAAAGGTGCCATAATACGTATGGAAGAGCTGAGCTTTTTCGGTAGCAGCAGCTTTGCACCCGCACTGCTTCGATTTCTCACTTGCGGTAAATAGCAAATATTTTCATTTTTGCACATGAGGCATTCGTTTCGAAGCCATTCAGTACCAGTCTCCAATTTTAAACTTAGTATATTTATCCTCTCCTTACTTACACACACAACACAATGCCTGTAATTTCATGTTGAACGCAACTCTGCCAAGGAAACCAAACTAATTCGCAGGCGCTCACAGAAACGCTCTTATATCCGACTGCTGTACAACGACAATTTGTTTAAAGTTATCTGTTTTTCGAGCGTACGAGGCCTTCGGGCTAAATAAAAGCTTTTTTTTTGGGTAGCAAGTTAATTACTAGATCGTTAGATTAAGTAAAAATAAATAGCTGCAAATACTTTACATTTTTAAGTAGCTGGTGCGCTTCACAATATATACCTACTGTTTTATTAGCGAAATCTATTGTGTTTCTAGTGTAACGCTTACCTTACAAACTAATAAAAAAGGTCTTTTTTGTCTTCTTAAGTTTTTTTTTAGTTTTAGGTCTTAAAAAACAACCTAATTTTTATTAGAAACTTTTTATTAGAAAACTTTGGTTTTTAGTAACATTTAACTTTACTATTAATAATAGTAGTACGTTTGTGATCAATAAAATAATTAAATTAATTATTGAAAACTAAGCTATAAAATTAAATGTGAATAAAAATTTGGTTAAACGTTTTTTTAGATTTTGTAGAATTAAAACAAAAACATATTTAAAATTATTATTTATTTTAATAATTTTTTACATAAGATACCCTTCGTAACCGAAATAAAAACTTTAATATAAAAGTAGTTATTATTATTATGTTTTGTTGTACTAATCTTAACATTTTTTAGCTCATTCACTATTTTTTAAGTATGCATTCCTTTTACACTGATTAGTTTTAAACTATAAAAAGGATGCATAACTTTTACCATGTTTATTACTATGCTCGTATTAAAAACACTTAAACTATTGTATGAGTTTTATTTGAGTGATGTGTTTAAAAATATTTTAAATAATCATTTCAATTATTTAAATAAATAACAAGTCGCTATAATTAGCAATAGACATTAGGAAACACATAGAAAAATTGCTTTCAAACTACTTTATAGATATTAAATAGCTTGAAGAAAATTTTAGTTTTATAAAACATGTTAAAAAACGCATTTGTTTTAGAAAGCAATCCAGACTGCAAAGATGTAGTATGTGAAACTGATATCACTGAAGATTGTCCTTACGCTTCATCAAGATACTACCATTACATCGAACAGGGCGCTTGTTGTCCAAGATCTAGCAGGTGTGTTTGTGACGAAGTTTGTCCGAAAAATATAGAGTGTCCAGAAAATTTACGCCCATTCTTAATTAAAAAAGGGACAGGAAGATTGGAGTCGTGTTGTGATCAGTACGAATGTAAAAGCAAAGGTCAGCAGTTTTTTCTATCTCGTTATAGTAATTCTTAAGCTTATGTCTTTAGGTAATCCATTTTTTAATTTAAGTTTATTTATTTTGTAAAAAAATTAGATTTAGTTTGTTAACAAATGATAATTATAAAAAAGACTTCAAATGTTCTTCAAAATTGTGTGTGTTGTGGGAATGCCCAGAAGATAGTATTCATGATTTTGAGCCTGATCAGGGCGAAGCGTGTTGCCCAATTCCTACTGATCGGTTAGTTGCTGCATGATTAGAACTCGAATATCTTTATTTTAGTAAAGTTGTATAAAACTTAAAATGGAAACATGAAATAAACTTGAAAAAAAAACGTTATTAATAAAAACTAACAAAATAAAGCAGTTTAAAATTTTAACTTAAAAGTTATATTTTAAATGTTTTTAATTTTCAAACATAGAACTTAACACTAGCGTGAAATTGAATTTTATAGTTTTTATAAAACTGCAGAGAAAAATTATTTGCCAAAAAATTTTACTAGATTATAATTTTATCGGTATCGTTTGATGTTGCAGCAACAGCAAGCTCATATGCTGACTCAAAAACGAGTATTTTTAGGTGTGCAGCTTAAGCACGTTAAACATGCTTTATACATAAACACGTAATTTTTTTTTTAAACTATTTTCATTTTTATCGTCTATTCTAAGTCTTTAAACTATAGATTTTTTGTATTTTTTTTCATAAAAGATTAACGAAATATATTTAATTTTGTTTATCCAACTTCATATGTGTTAGTTATGTCTGTTTATATCTTTTTATGAGCTTTTTTAAAAGAAAAACTTGTTAACTCTAAAGTGTCTTAACTTTAAGAAAAAATTATTCACGCGTACTAATTAAACTGTATTAAACTGACTACTTAAACTTTTTAATCAGTATAAGAAATATTAAGTTAATAAATTGAAAAGGATGTGTGCTTGTGACCCAGACAACTCTACTTTGTGTCCTGATGAAGATATAATTTGTCCGCATGGAACTCAACACTATCTTACCCATCGCAGAATAGCTGCAAAACCAGGGTACTGCTGCAACAAGAAAGAGTGTTTAGAAAGTCAGTTTGCATAATATATTTTTGACGTCATAATAATATAGCAGACTTAAAAGTATGCATTCGCATGTATTTAATTTACTATGATGGTTTGTTATGACATGATTTTATTAGTCGTCTCAAGGATATTTTTAAATTCTGCTAAAAAGAATAAAATGCTTCCAATTGTTTACTTAGTTAAATTACTTTTAAGATTGAAATTTTTAATCTTTAAGTTATGATGACAGTGTTTCTGAATTTTTATAAAGTATTTTATGTCAATTACATTTTAAATAGCATTATAGTATATTGAAATTTTAACTTAGTCTAAAATTTTATAGAAAACAGCTATAAGAAAACATGGTTTTTTCAAACTTAATTTTAAGTATAGTGTAAGGGTTTAATTTATTTTACATAAAAATTAATTAGTTCATAACACAAACAAAACTAATAAAACAACGAAACAATATCAGTAATTATTTAAATGCCAACTGATTTATCTTTAAGTTTAGGATGGTATAGTTACAAAAAAGTTTAAGGTATAAATATTTTTAAAAATTTAAAAAAATTTAGATCTTATAGTACGTTTAAGTTAAACAAATTCAAATAATGATATTAGTTTTTTCAAACATAGATGTTTATAGTTTTATTTCAACAGGTAAACCGGAATTTTTAGGATGTCTAGTAAATGACTCTGTAGTTGCACACGGAGGAGTCTATTACAACCTGGATAGTTGCTCTGTCCATGAATGTGAAGACGGTTTACTTAAAACATACCAATATCATTGTCAGAGTAAAAAATGCATAGACGATTTTGACAAAATTTGCTGCAAGCGGTGTAAACCAACTGAGTTTGAAAGCATAAAAGTTCCGAGTAAGTTATGACGGTTTTATAAAAAATACTAGTTAGTAATAGTAAATATTTTCTAGTAATAATCTATGGTATTGGTGTATTAACATGATATTCAACGTAGCATTTAGTGCTAAACTCTCTTTTAGTCTTCTAAACTAGGTAAGACTTTTAAATAAATAAAATATAACTTAGATATGATAAATAAAAAAATCACCATTGATGTAATTTTTTTTCGGAAATGAATTGTTTTTTAGTTTTCGCATGTCCGTAACTGTTTAATAAAACCTTAATTTACTACACATACTATAGCTTTTGCCGATAATTGTTTAGACTTAATTAAATAAAAGAATACAAATATATTAAATAAAGAAACAAACTAGTTTGTTTTCTTTGTTATGGTTTCGTTAGTAAGGTTGAGATTCTTGCAAACTCGTCAAACTTTGTTATCAGTAGCATTTTACAAATTAATAAAAACTTTTTTAATTCTTATTTTATGATTTCTATTTTGTGATTTTTTTTTGAGCTTTTTTTCTTCCCAATCCAATATATAAATATATATCTTAGTAATTATTTCTTTTTTTAGGTCAACATAAACGTTGGGTAATAGTTCTTGGTAGGCTAAGTTCAGATGTTAATAGGAATTTCTTTTTTGTTTTACAAATGTTATCATTTAAAGCTTAGAATAACTATTTAGCTACTTTAGTTTTAAAAATTTGGCCTTAGTACGTTTATGTATAAGATTTTAAAATTATATTAAAATATAACAATGTACATACGCTGTAAACTTTATCAAATTTAAAACAATAAAAGTGTAGTAGCATTTAATCTTAGTAAAAAGTATTTTTATAACGTAAATAATATTTATCTGTATTCAAAATGTTAATTGTATTAAATAATAATCTTTTATGTCAAAATAGCAGTTTATTTTTGTATGAAATAAATCTTAGTAACCGGTTAAATACTTACTGTTATTTTTATTGTTTAATTTTGTCTGTATTATAATTTGTTTATTTTAAATATTGTTTACAGTGGATTTTATAAGTTTTCTGTAAAGCTTAACTTTTATGAAAGTTGGAATACAAGCATTGCATATAATTTTTGTATTGTTATAATAACTATTAATTATTTCTAAATAAGTTAAGTTTGATAAAAAAATATATTATAGTTTTTTGAATCGCTTATATAAACAAAAACCAATTAAGCGACAAGAATTTTGAAAGTTCACTGATCATACAACAGTTTAATTGTGTTGTTTAGTTATAAAAAATAATTCTTTTACTTTTGTGCTTAAAATTGGCACTTTTTATGTAGAATAAATTTACGTGTTTTCATTCAAGCGCATAAGTCTTAAGTAAAATTAGATGTAAAACTATTGCTATTTTTAACTTTTATTTTAAACTTAATATAACCTTATATAAACTTGTCGTAAATAGAACAATAATAATAAATAATTATATATTTTTTTCGTTTATGCCGATTATTTTCTTTAAATGAACAAAAACATAAGTTTAGGAAACATCAGATAGTTTTAAACTATGTACTTTTGTAGCAACTCAAACAATTATGTTAAGCTTTACATAGTAGTTAGTTTGCATAAATATTTTAAGTTTTTTAATAAATTGAAAATTTAAGATGTACATTTGTAAATAGTTTAATACGTCTGAAAAATTTAGAATCGATGACCTAATTATTAAGGTAAATGGTATTACAAAAATGAATTTACAAAATGGTAAACAAATAAAAGCTATTTATTTATTGAACAGAGTCTGCTGTAAGATGTAAACACCCGAAAGACGCTTTACGAAAAGTCGATTTTGGTTTCAGCTATACAAAAAAGTACAACTTAAATTGTGAATTTTGTATTTGTACTGAAGAAGGAAAGTACAACTGTAGTTACAATTACTGTAACACAGGTTAATTTTTTAAAATTGGTTTTTATTACAAATAAAAATAATATGATACAATTTCATTAAAGTTTGTTTTTTTGTCAAACAACTTCAATTTTTCAAATTTACTAATTAAACCAATAAAAATTAATAAAAGTTAATTTATCATTACGGTTGAAACAACTAAACCAATGTCTTTTTTTCTAAATTATGCTAAAGTTTAGTTTATTAAAATATAAAAAAAATAAAACTAAGTATATTTTTCTTATGACAAAAGCCATTTTTTACCTAAGCATTTCTTTTAAATACCAAAGAGTCTGGTACAAACTTATCAAAACAAATTACGATTATTTATATTCAAAAAGTTTACATTAGTTTATTAACTTTAACTCCTTGAAAAAAATAAAAAGTTTTTAGTTTTCTTTTTACATTTTTCTTAAACTTTATCTACTTTGAAAATATTTAAACTTTTATCAATATAAAATATTTCAGACCACTGCACTGGTGATGTTGGATGGCAGTATGAAAGTTGTAACAAAAAATGTGCTAACAATGACGACTATTACGTAAATGATTGTGGGTTCTGCGCATGTAAAAGTAAATTTGCTTCTACTGCTACATAAAACTGTAAACTACTTTCAGTAATACTAGTTTACTTTATAGATTTTAAAGTTTTTTAATTGCTGTACAGTTTAAATTAAAACTTATATTTATTTATTGCTAAAAATTTTTTTAAGATGTTCTGTAAAGAAAAATACTTTATTAAAAGAATAATTATTGGCACACATAAAAAAAAAGACTTTCTTAAATTTAATTATGATTAATATTTATTATATATACATGGGAAAATTAATAAAATTTTTGATGAATGATTGCTTAAACAGATAAAACATTTAATGTTAAACTAAGCTACTTAAACTAGTTTATACTTTAATATTATCATCTAGTCTATAACATACAAGAGACTTTAAAATCCTTAAACGAAACTTAAGCTGAAGAAATGAATCAGAAAAAAGTTTTTTATTTATTCTAAAACTCACTTTTTAAACAAAAAAACTATAACGAATTTTTATTCGGAATAAATAAATTTTATAAGGCTATTTTTATAAACGCCCTGTTTAATATTTCTTTAAAAGTTAAGCAGTATTTTACTAGCTCAATTTACTATCTAAATTATATCAAATATTTTAGAATGTACAAAGCTACACTATATTTTATTCGGTTTGTGGTTAGCTAACTAACACGCACGCATACTTTTCATTTACCGAAAACCAGTTAAAATATAAGCTAGTTTTGCATTATGTAACTTAAACTACCAATGATTGGAATTTGTATTTACACCTACGTACAGTTTTATCTAACTATAATTTTCAAATAACTTGATTTTTACAAGTTAAAAGTCTTGTTGTAACTAAAATTATAATCTTTTTGAAAACTATTTAAGTTTACAAAAGTGTAATCGTTAAGTGTTAATAAATTTTATCTACAACACAGAATAAAACTTGTATTTAACATATCTTTAATAAACTAAATCGTTTGAGTTAAAAGATAAAAAAATAAGGTTTTTAGCAATTTGTATTTTTTTATTATGTCTAATTCGTACAATTAAAAATATTTGAAACAGTTAAAAAACAAGGTTTAAAAAAGGAACAAAGAACTTTTTCAGTACTTTATGTAATTGATATCTAACTTTTTATGTCAACACTTTTTAACTTATGTTTCATTTTCAGTATCTTAAATTTACTTAGTCACTTAACATTACTATAACTGTTTTAAATAGGTGAACGGAAACCAAACGGACTTGAAATCATTGAAAATGCATGCCCAGCTCTAAAAAAATGCAACCTAAAATGTCCGCGAGGATTTGAATACGATCAAATGGGTTGTCGTAAATGCAAATGCATCCGACTTAGGGGCAAAAAGTGTAAAGAAAGAACTTGCGATAAACAATGTGCATTTGGATTTAAGTTAGTTTTACGAATTTTAATAAAATAAGAACTATTGAAATTACGACCAATTTTATTAAAAACTAAGTTTATACTCTTATAAGGAACTATCCAAAAGCTGTTTTTAAACTTACCTATAATCTTTTAACTAAGTTTTTACCAAAACTGTTATAAAAACTGTATGTATTTAAATTAAAAAGTTTTCATTATTATTATCTTTGCAAAAAACGTGTGTAAAACTTTATAAAACTTTAGTAAGAAACTTTAAAACATAACATTGATTTAGAAAAAAAAAATTAACTAGTTATCGTATTTTTTTCAGTTTTTATTGCATTTTATTTATAATTTTTTTATCAAATAATAAGCGGATATGTATTATCAGCATACTTATTAAACGTACTATTTTACGTTATTCGAAGATAAGGTTTGTATTTTACCAGATAAAAAAAAAACTTTTTTTATAAAGTAGAAATCCTAGATTGTTTTTAATAGACAGACTTGTAAAAAGTACTTCTACACTTAATTGTTTTTTTGTTAAATTAGAATAATTGTAGAATAATTGTTTTTATGCAATTTTTTTTATATAGTTATCTTTAAATTTCTATTGATAAAAAACGTAATATGTCTTAATTTAAACTGCGTATGATAAATACTTTTAATGAACATATGGAAGTCTTTTATTTTTATACATTCAAAGAGAAATTTTTTTAAAGTTCTGTTTGTATTAGTTTTTTTATGTATATAACTTTTAAATGCTTTATCTTTTTTAGGTATTTTTTCTTAAGTTGCAAAATTTATTGAGAAGTACTAAAAAATTACAACATGAACGAAAAACATCAAAATTAAGCATATATTAAAAAAAACAACAGTTCTAAACAAAAAAAATACAATTTTATTAACTTTCTGTTTTACATCAACAAAATTTATTTTTAAAAGCAAATGGTGATTTTTTAAATTTAATAAAGGTAATTTTGATAGTTATTAGTTTTTAATGTTTAGACTTTTTCTACAAGATAATATTTTTTTGTTACAAACCTATGTTCACAGAAAAGTAAAGAGTTGTCAAAAATGTAAATGCCTCGAATGTCCAGGAATAAGAAACTGCCCTAAAAACTGCAAGTTTGGAAATAAAAGAAACGATTTTGACTGTCTGACTTGTGAATGTGAAAGTTAGTTTTAGCCTGATTGATAAATAATAGTCAAGCTGTCTTTACAATAAGCACCTTTAATAAAAGCAGGTTTCAACTAGACAGTAAAAATAAATTTAAATTTTTATACGTTGAAATTTAGAAGTAAAGAAATCAATTAAAATCTTACAAGCAAAAGTTACAAATCTAGTTTTTACTTAAATTTAAAGTTTAGTTTAAAAGTAGGTACTTTTCAAGCGGGAAATATATATATTTAATGTTTAATTCAATTTTCATAACTCACAAAAAAAAAAAAAAACAATATGCTTATTAGTAAAGCACATAAAGGTTTTATACTAAAAATATATTAAAGTATATGAGACCTAAAAATATTAAAAATGATTTTAAATGTTAAACTGACGAACAATTAACTAAAAAATCAATCGAAAATAAAGGTAGCATAGGGATGTAACTTTCATATGTTTTATTTAATGTTTAAAATTAACTAATGTTTGAAAACAGTTGATATTGATTACATTAATTAGATTTAGAAGACATTAGTCCTGTCTCGATTGTAGCAATTTTGTTTATCCATTATATTTTAATTGTATGTTAGACTGTTAATAAAATACTAAATTCAGCAACTATTAATACAGTAATTTTGTTTAATTATTTTTTCCCAATGTTAATGTTTAAAGCTCATTTCTATTAACTATTAAAACTAAAGTTTTTATCAAGTAAAGCTTTTACTTAGCAAAAAATTTTGTGTGTTGCTTTTTAATTGATTAGTTTTTCTTTCTTAGAAATTAAGATTTTATCAGTAAAAAACCTTTTTTACAGCTCAAAACAGCTTAAGTATATATGTGGTGTGTAGTTTGATGACCGAAAGTTCTTTTTTTTGAAGGACTAGTTAAAAGTGTCGATTTCTTTAATGTTCTTTAAACTAAATTAGACCAATGCCAACTTTTATTGCATTATAGACAGAGTATCACTAAACTAAATATTGTATATTTTAAATAAAATACGTTTAATGTACAAAGTTATTTTTTAATTTCTATAAACTAGTCCTTTACTATTTTAAGTTCACGTTGATTCTACTTTAAACTTTGTTGACATTGTGACAAGAAAAACACTTTTGTTTAAAAAACTATAGAAGAGTTTTCTTGAGTGCTTTAAAAAAAACAGATAAATTAAAAAAATTTATAAAAGCAAAGCTGAGGAAGCTTTTTAGTAAAAATTTTTTTAAAGTTATAAACTCTCGGTTATATATAACTCAAAAATTATATTAATAATGAAAATTAAAATGAAATTTTAGCGAAATTTATTTTTAAGTATAGTTTCTACAAATTGTATAAATTACAATTGAATATATTTCTATTATTCGGTGAACAATTTTTAATTCTTTCTAAGGAAGCTTTATTGTATTTAGCAGACAGAAACGAAGTTCCTTTATATGACAATCAAGTTCAAGCTGGATCTTGCGTAGATAAAAAAGAAAATAAAAGGCAGGGTGGAGAAAAATGGACAGAGGGTTGTAGAAATTGCTTATGTGGAGGAAATAAAATTTACTGTGAAGCACTGAAATGCCCTGTTCCTGAATGCGATAATCCCGTTTCGTCGAATGAAAAATGTTGCCCATACTGCCCAGGTTTGAATTTTAAATGCAGTAACAACTAAAGTATCAGCTTGAAAGATTTAAACAGTAAAAGTTTATAATCTCATAGTATAAGTCTATTTCATAAATGATGATTCAATGACAGTAGACGACGTTTACTTGTACTTTAATTGTTTTCATAGGAGCTTTCTTTTATTTACATAAAAACCTTTTAACTAAAAGTCTAAGCGCCATAAAAGTTCGTTGTACACTTTTGAGTAATAATATAAAAAACGCATTATAAGCAATAGTTATTTTTAAGTTAGTCTTGAGTAAAATGGTTTAGATTACACTGTTAAACACCGAAGTTTGAATTAAAATCAAAATATTCAAGGTATTCACACATTTTTAATCAGTATACAGTTTAAATTTACAACTAAATATGTTACACAATGCATAACTAAATAAACAAAGATTTTTGTTTGTTAACTGAATTATTTCGAAAGAAAATACATCTCTTAAAAAATAATAAATACATAAAGTAAAAAAATACGAAATCTAATAACTTTAAAAGAATCATTCAGTTGCTAAATATGTAAAGTAGCCAAAAAAAGTTATATACTATTTTTATTAAAAAAAAAGTTTGGTTTGTCAAACTTTTTTGTTCATATGTATTTATAAACAATAAGGCATCCTCAAATTTAAATAGTCATTTCCTTTTTTTCTTTTCAATTTTCTTATTTTCATTCTAAATAATTATGTTTAGTATTTACTAAGTTGATTTTTTGTTTATGTGATTATGTTCTTTGTTATTAAAATACTCAACTAGATTTATGACTACATATGGTGATTGAACAAGTCTTTAATTGTAGAACAGTGACTAATATTTTGTTAAATAAGATTTATCAAAGATTTGTTTTTTTTTTTTTGCAGAAGCAGGTGCAATATCATTAATTTCAGAACCATTAAGTTGTTTGACAAATGAAGGAGGTGTAAAACAAGAAGGTTCTACTTGGAGTATTGATGAAGGATGTACATCATGTTTATGTTTCAGAGGAAAAGTGATGTGCACCTACCGTGAGTGTCCTCCTCTTCCATGTAAAATAACCGAAATTAAAAGAGGAGATTGTTGCAGAACGTGCTCTGGTAAAAACACACTTATGCGTAGAACTTTATCTTTTTCTTCTGTTTGTTAATATAGAAATACTTTATCATTGAAAATTTAATAGATGATATTTAAATTCAATTGAAATTTATAAAACTAAAATAAATTAAAAACTAAGTTAGCTTTAGCAATGCAAAATTAAAAAAATAAAAATGTTTATTGTAATTTATATGTTTTTAAACAAAAATACTAAACCTAAAATTGTAAAGAACAATTTTTTTTTTATATAAGATAATTTAAACGACTTCTTACAGACTTAACGCCAGCAATAAATTCCAAAGACCTTTTACGGTTGGGAAAAAGCTCTAGACCACGTAGCAATATGTATTGTCATGATAACGCGAAGCGTAGAAAAGAATTTAACGAGCTATGGAAGGAAGATGAGTGCATGTCATGTGTTTGTGTATACGGATACAGAAGGTATTAATGTGCTTATATTACCAATGAGATTATAGAGATATTTTATATTCCATTGGACAAGTGGTCATCACGGTATGCATGAAGTTTGTTTTGGGTTGTAAAAATAATCATTCTTAAACTTACTCTAGAAATTCTGATTATTTTACGATGAAGAGCAAAAAAAGTCCTCGGCATATTTTTTTGGAGGTTTTCAGTTTTGGGTGCACATTATTTTTTATGTTCAAATTTAGTGTGCACAGATTTCAATTACCGTGAAGACCACTGCATTAGTCTATTACATTAAAATAAAACTTCGGCGTTCGACATAGATTGCGAGAAATCATTTTTATATACTAATAAAGCTATATAAATTTTTAATACAATAATTATTTTATTTTTAAATTTATTCTGTTTTCACTTTATATGATTTAATCACAACTCTACTATTCAGATGTTTTACGGAAAAGTGTGCCGTAGACCTCGATTGTGATGAACCTGTCGTTCTTGAAGGTGAATGTTGCCCTCGTTGCTTATCAGAGAAGCAGAAAAGTACTTGTAAAATCTCCAACAAAGTAGCTACAACAACAAGGCGCAAAAAATCTGATGATTCTGGGGTGGTGACGCTGAAAATTCCAAATCAAGTTGACCTGGATTGCAAAAATTGTACCTGTGTCGCTGGAAAGCCGTTTTGTGGAAAACCAACATGCCCAGATTTAACAGAAGTTTGTAAGCCGGAAGAAGGAGGTAGAATCGTTGAGGACGAGGAGTCTTGTTGTCCCATTTGTGAATTTGTTCCTGTCACACCTGTGACAAATAACACAGTAGTGTTTATTGAAGACACGCAACAGTCTATCACAAAAAATTTAAATGTAATTACTGACGGAGCTGTTATGACATCTCAAAAGGTGAAACCTGCACCATTAGACACATTTGACAGTAACAAACTAGATTTTGTCAAAGTTACACTTCAAAAAGAACAAGAAGAAGAAGAAAGTAAGAAGAATGACCCCAAGTTAACTGTCGTTGTCGTCATCCTTTCCCTAGTAGTAGTTGTTGGTATACTGACAACAATGTTTAGTGTTTGGTTAAAGAGAAATCATCTCAAGCCTAAACAAAAAAAAGTAAGATTTAAATTCATATGTGTTTAATGTTTTCATTATCATTTGTTATTGAAAAAGTAATTAACATATTAAAGCGAATAGTTTACAACCTTATTCAAGCTTACATTACTTTTATGGTTCTTTAAGGACATATGAGAAGCAGAGGTTTTTTTAAAGTGAATTGATTCAGTTTTAATATAAAATACTAAAGTATGAATTATACAGTACTGCAACAGTCTAAGAGATTTTAAATGATTTAGTTTAAAACTTTTTACTGTCGTTTAGAGAAGATGTAAATTTCTGTTGTTTTACTTTTTGGATAAAAAATTATTAATATTAAAAGAATAGATTTTTTTATTTTTTTTTAATCAATATAATTTTAAAATTAGTTAAATAAAAAACTTATAAAAGGTTTAGGCTCAGATAAAAAATTAACTATAAATTTTGAAGTCAAGTTCTAATCTTTAGACTAGTTTTAGTAAATTACAGTATAGTTATAGAACTAACGTCTGCTATAGAATAGCTATTTCTCTTAAGTTAAAACAAACTACCTTAATTATAGTTTTAGCTTGTTAATTTAGTTTTGGTTTTTGTAAAATACACATAAAAAAACAGCTACTTTGTTCTTATTTTAAATGTAGTTTGTTTTACAATAACAATTTTCTTTTTTTTGTTTTGAGTTTAACACAAATCGTGCTTAAATTCAATAATGAAATAAAATTTTCTGTTCAAATTAATGAATATTTTATTTTAATAAAACACCTTTGCAGGAAGCTCCTAACCCCTATCCCGACATACGCGCGCACATGGTTGGCACCAGTGAGCCAGTGTCGTGTTTATAACAAATAAAATCATCATAAGTAAGATGCAAGAATAGGCAAAATTTTCAAAAATCACTTCCAATCACAATTTGTGTCCTGCTAATCGCTGAAAAAACGAGGAAGCAGACCGCCAAAACGACTAGAATTAATAAAAATCATCATTTCTTTTTATTTTTAGTGCTTTTTTTTGTTTTATTTTTTCGACTGACGACGTAGAAGTATGACGTCATTATGACAAAACTCGTTTTAACGTCGCTACTGAACAAGAATTGTTTGTGTTTATCTTTTTACTTAGTCTGCTGATTTTGTTGTTGTAGTACGTGGTCTCTTTCCCCTTTAACAATAGAACTTTTTTGATTAAAAACTTAAGTAAAAACTCATTTGTGCTCGGTGTAAAAAGATTATGCTTTTTAGTTTTTAACTTTTTTTTGTTCGCATTTAGTTCGAACTTTACCAGTATTAACGTTTTTCTATTGGAACAAATTACACACTGTTTGCTTTGAAATAATGTGCTTTTTAAAGTAGGTTAAATGATTAGATAACTAGACTGCTTAATATTTCAGAACTTGCAATGTTTAAACTTTTATATTAATATTGCATATTTAGAATGATAGATTTTTAAATTTAAGACAAAGTTTTATAAAAACTTTATTGAAACCTTATAACATAGTTAGTAGTAGTCTTTGTTTTAATTTACGTAAAAGAAGTTGTGACAGTCTAGAATATTTTTCTACACTACGGTTAAATCAGTACTTTTATAATGTCACGTTTTTAAGAGATTATACTTTTTCTATAGTGTTTTTGTTTACAAACGTCAATTAAAACCACGCTTTTTAAATGTGCTTTGCACCGCTTTTTGTTTATTTTATTTTCCATCACGCTAGATCATTTTGGATATTTATCTTAAGAGATTCTTATTTAAACAAAAAAATTACAAAAACAAAGTCTTATAATAAACAGTCAACGCCGCGGGAACGGTTTAGATTGTTTTATTCTAAATAATATTTCAAATGTTTTATAACATAAAAAGAATGTGCGTAAAAGTTTCATAGTAATCTTTGTTGATCTAGATTCTAGGGGAAGTGAGTATATTTTACTTGTTAATTTTTTTTGATTGCTTATTCGCTAAAATTTTGATTAATCACTTATTAAAGAAGTTACTTGCTTTATTTTTGCATTTTTTAATCTATTAAAACGTTATTTTACTTTAAGGGGGAGAGAGGCCAAAACATTATTTTTACTTTACACTCGTGTTTTTTGTTCGTTCTAAAAATAAACATTTGTTTATTTACTATACTTAGTCTTTATATTTATTTTTTTTGTACGAAAAAAGAGGAAGGTTGCTAAGTAATTGAAAAGTAATGCATATTCTTTAAAAGCTTAATAATATTGTTTACAATTATTTAAGAAGATTTTTTTTATAAAAACTAATTTAATTTATAACTTCACATCGATAACTTAATAAACATTTAAACCCAAACCTGGTTAAAACGAAGTAAAGATAACTTATAGTGAACACACCGCTTAAATGTTTTCGACAATTATACCACTGTAAGTCGTACGTTGAAACTTTTCTCATTTCTTTCAAAAATATATCCGTAACAAAGCTAGCTAACAAAGGCATTGGATATAAGTATATAGCAATAAGGCTCTTTCTTGCCATAATGACGTCACGTAAATAGCGAAGATAAAGGCATTCACATTTTACACGAGACTGATTACGAAGTCGGCTACTGACTGGTGCATACCGATTGGAAATATTTTGCAAGGCTACCTCCAACCATTTCAATTTATCTGCTGAAGTTAAGCAAAATTTATTCACGAAATTCATGTCTGATTATTTTTTATCTTTTTAATATATTTCACAAAAAAGACGATATTTAACAAATAGTATGTCTGGCTTTACGCATGATTAACCATTTTATCGTCTTTTGAAAATTTGTAACTATAGTTTTTTTTTGCAATTGTAGAGTTACTTACACCAGCTGACGTAAAGGGTGTTCTATATTTGTTTTGTGTATCACATTGTATTTAAAAGTTTGCTTTAACTTTACTTGCTAATCTTAAAATTATTAGTATAACAATATAAATTTAAAAGCAAAAAATTGTTTTTAATTTTTGTTTCTTTTTACAGTTGTTTAATCAATAAATTCTATGTTACTAAAACATTTTTCCTTGTAAAGAACGTTTTTTCCATTCATTTTTTTTATCTGATGACGATATACATATGTCTGTTTTTAAAATGTCGGTTGACTTCAGTGTTATCAAAAAACAAAACTTTTTTTCTAATGTACATTACCAAACTGTTTCTAATGTTAAAAAGCTGTATACAAAAATCAAATACCACTAACAATAAGTACAACAAGTATAAGGAAGTTCTTTACAAACCGTCATGTGCAAATTTAAGTATTTTGAAATAGATTTGTTTGACAATTAATTTTTACGTGTGCTTTCATTCGAAGAATAGTATTTTCATAAAAAGTATATACCCAGATTCGTTAATTTAAAAATTTCAAAAAAATAATAAGTTAGGCTGGGCTTTCTTTACTTGAATTAAAACATGCTAGCGGTAAACTACTTCTTCGTAAAAAATTTGTTGTGTACTGTGAAAAATGATGTGGAATTTCAAGAATGAAGACAATTATTTTGTTGAAACCATGAAAACACAGCTGTTGCTGTTAGAAAAATAGTTTTCTGACTTTAAAGTAAAAAAAATATATGTTTTATACCTGCACACTCAAAATTTTTTATCATTAGTATTATAATTTTATTTTTTAATTTGGTGAATACTAATATATGTTTTATAACTAAAAAGCAAATATTTTAAGTGAAATTATTCATTTGTTGAAGGGTTGTTTTTTTACAAAGCTAAATTTAAATTGTTAGTTTAAATGAATAAAAACGTAAAAAAGAAAGTTTTAATAATTTAAACTGTATATGAATGTCTTGTAACGTTTTACTTTGTTTAAAAATAGTAAAAAAGTAATAACAAACCGTTTATTTTATAAAAATTACTTATGATATACATCGTGTTTTGCAGCAGTATGAGTTTCGACAAAAAAATTACGAACGTAAGTTAAATCCAAACTTTGTTATTGCACCTTGTTTCCTGTTTTCATTTCTTAATTCATGACTCAACAGCACAGGTAGTTTTGTATCTCTTTCTATTTCAAGCACGGAAAGTAATGTTGTTTTATCGCGTAAAATTAGGAAGCTTTACCTGATGACTCAATTACCATCAGAAGGATTTACAGATGGAATCTGTTAATTAATTAGTAATCGCTCACCTCATTTTAACAAGATTCTTTGTTCTGATTTAAATCTAAGAACTTATTATCTTAAATAAAAGTTTCAAGCAAGAAATATCTGAAGAAAGTTATTCAACTAATATGATAGATAAGTTTGCATTGTAAATATTATGAGAAGATAGTAAAAATATGTTTGAGTAATTGTCATGCCGCTTTAATCTATTTTTAGAAGTTTTCGTAAACGTTTAAAAAGTGTTCACAAGTTTATTGCTACAAAAGATTTTTTTTCTAAATAACAGTGACTATTGTTAGGAAAAGTTATTGAACTTTTTTCTCAATAATTATTAACCGGTTAAGTAAGTCATTATTTTTATTACAATGTTACCTATAAAACTTCAACTAACATTATTATTACGAAAGTATATATGTTTTAACTTTTTTTCTATTGTTTTGCATTTAAAATGTTTAAGCTTTACAAAACGTATGTTTAAACGTGTTCAATGTAAACTATTTATCTGAAAAAAATTTAAAGTATTTTTTTTGATAACTTTTCAAAACTATATTTTTTAGCTTTAATTTAATAACAAAAAACTATTTTTTGTTGTTGGAACTTTCTTAGCTGTACTCGTAAGTTAAAAATAAAATTACTCAAAATGTGTTTATCATAGAGTTTTGATTAATTATTTATAAAGCTAACTCACTTTTTAAGTGAAAAATCTATGTTAGAATTTTTTTGTAAATTTAAAATAAAATTTAAAGTTTTGAATTATAAAAATTTCAATGTAGTTAAATAACGAGATTAATTCAAAAAAAAAATTACTTAGATTTTATTAGCTAAAAAGCTTTATATATAATCAATTACTTTTAATCAGTTGTTTGAAATTTAAGTTAACTAATTTGCGTTTAATTTTTCTTAAGCTTACATACTAAAAATACCTGTCTTGTAAATTGTGCTTTAATAAAAAAGTTTTGACAAGTTTAAAACTTATGATAAAAACAATTTTATGATGTAATGTAAACTATGAAGCAGTATAGCAAAAATGTTTTCGGTGAAAGGCAAAAACTAACATAAAGTAAAAACAAAAAGGTGAGCGTAAAAACTATTAAAAAAAAACAACTTTATTGTGTTATCTAAAGCATATTACACTTTGAGACGAAAGGTTTATAAAAAAAAGTAGAAGGTAAAGAAAAACACCTAACTTTAATTATTAATTACTTTTTTCGAAAACATGTTATTTATTTTTTAAACAAAAAAGTATTACATAAGCACCTTAATGACTGTACTACATAAAAAACGTTATGAGATTCAACATTATAAAATTATTCTATAAATACTTTTCTTTAAAGTTAGAAAAAAATCATAGATTATCGAAAAGCTATTTGTAAATAAAAAGTAATATATGTGATAATTTTCGTAATAAAAAATCTTTACATTATAATGAGATTAACTTTTTTTAATGAGATTAACATATTCATAGATAAGTTCTAAACTTTTTTATATACTGATCTTTTCTCATTCTTTTTAAATCTTCAGTTATAATTTATACTAAAAGTATTTGTTTTGCTATAGGAAGATACAGTTACGACCGTTTTTAATAAATTTATGGTAGTAAACAAGCATGTTTAGCTGCTGGCTACAAAATTAGCACAAACTATAGTTTCAATTCATTATATGGTATTATAATAAAATAAATGAATAAACTTTATCTTTTAAAAATAATGATAATATTATTACATAAAAAAATTACAAAAATTGTCATATTATTTTTTTAAAATTAACTAATTTGCATATAACTGTATTTACATTACAAAGGACTTATGAAAAACTACTTTGTAGATGTTTTTTGAAATATTTTTTTCCATAAAGCCTATTTACAAATGTATACAAGTAAAGAAAAACATATAAAACAATAAATCTGTTATTTAAGTTGTATTTATTAAAAATCATAAATATGTTTCTATGCTTTTTCAGCATTTTTTCTTATTTGAATACACTTGTAATAACCTTCATAGATAAGAAATCTTACAACACAAAAATCAAAAGTAGTAATTGTTTAAACAAAGTAAACGAAACCTACCAAAGTACGTTCAATTAAAATGTAGTTGTTAATTATTGTAATTAAGTTTCAAAATGTTTACCTAAATCTATATTGGTAAGTTGAATCAAAATTTCTTCCACTTTTGAAAAAATAAAAAATCATGTATATTTTCTATGTGTAACAGATACAAGTAATTTAACTCTTTGCACGCTTAAATTTTTGGAAAGCATACTCTGGTAATATTTTTTATGATGGTGTTACTTAACTCTAGTTATTTGTCACTTATTTATAACGTTATTCTTAATGCGTTTCTGGATATGACCCTTTAGTTTTGTTCTTAAAAATCATAGAGGTTTTCTTAAGGTGTTTTCAGTCACAACAACAGTAAAAAGTGTAAACAGCGGAACTCAAAGTACAAGCGATTATCTGTATCTCACTTAAAACTGCTGATGTCTGAGATGTTGAATCGTGATTATTTGGATGCGTTGGTTCGTAACTACAGGACTATAGCATCGAATACTGTTAAGTTTGATTGCTTCCTCGTGTTTACGAGACAAATTATAAATTAAATGAAACTGTGGTCATAATATTTATGACGGGAACGGGTCAAATATGCACGATAACACTTTTGCACGAAAGGTTCTTTTTGCATGAGAGTAAATAAAAGTAAAAAATTAGAAAAACAATAAAAAAATGACAAAAAAAAACTTAAAATAAATTAAAAAAAATATAATAATAATTAGTTACCGACCGAGGGTGAGGTTAAGGTATAACAGTAATAGTAAAAATTTAACATAAAAAACAAATAATAACTAATAAAAATTCTTAATAAAGTATAAAAAACAATAAAATTAAAAACAAAATTAAAAAGAAAATTAATAAAAAAACAAAAATAAAGTTACCGACCGAGGGTAAGGGTTATGGATAACAGTGGTAGTAAAAAAGAATAATAAAAAATATCTAATAAATAAAATTAACCAAAAAATAGAATCAATAAAAAACTAGAATCAATAAAAAAATAAAATAAATTAAAAAAAAATTCAACCCGTACAAAAGTGTCTTCGTGCAAAAGTGACCCTTCGTAAAAAAGTGTCTTTGTGGAAAATTGACACTTCGTGCAAAATTGACGCCGTGCAAAAATTTCCCTTCGTGCATAAGCGACCCTTCGTGCAAAAGCGTCTTCGTGCATATTTGATTACTACCCATTTATAACTGCTGTTGAAGGTTCTGATGTGTAGTATAGTGCTCAACTTAGAATTTAA
Organism: Thalia democratica; assembly: GCF_965202585.1. NCBI lineage: Eukaryota > Metazoa > Chordata > Thaliacea > Salpida > Salpidae > Thalia > Thalia democratica. The sequence continues at coordinate 65,147 of NW_028139327.1, read as the reverse complement.
ACTGTTTTTCGAAAATAATAAAGTTATCTACATCTGCAACAACATGAGAGTTAATCATAAATATTCCTTTGTTTTGTTTTTTAATTTAAAAATATGTATATTGTATATATAGACATAGGCATATGTATATTTAAAATTTGGCTAATCTAGTCATTTGAATATAGTGTAAGTTATTTAAACATAAAAAGCATTTAAAATTTTAACGATAATCGATTTTGATCTATCTAGATTCTAAATTGTCGAAACTACAAAGTTTGTCAGACTGAGATCAGGGTTTTGTTTTTATCAAAACATTTTAATAAGCAGCTAGCTTAATTACACTTTTTACGGATATATAATCAGTGATATCGAGTTTTGTTAAACTCTTGTGCCATGTTTAACAAGTGGGTCGGAAAATTGCGGCCCGCTATCTAGTTTACAGCTAAAAACATATTTTTTAACAGAATAAACAAAAAAATTTTTTGGCAAACTGGCAAACAGGCTGTTGATTTTATAATTAGTAATTACTAATACATTTTATTTATTTTATCACAATTTAGTTTAAAACTTAATTTTTTTTTTGATTACAAAAAAAAATTGATAGTTGCGGCCCGCGAAAGATTTTTCTTTTAATTGCTGATCAAACTTTTTCTAGGAAAACTAGCCTTAATTTGTGAAATGGAATTAAATGTGACGAGAGTCGTCAGCGCAGACTCTTAAAATAAAAAAACTTTTTTTTTTGCCACAACTTGCTTTTCAGTTTTTATGTAAATTTAATTATTTAATGCTTTTCTTTTCTATTATTTTTTTTCTTAGTTCATAGTTGTTTTATTTCAATATCTTAATGAGTTTAAACATTTGTCTGCTATAAAAATATTTATGAATAAGATGGCAAAACATGTGAGAATTTTCTTGGTATAAATTTAAAAATTTCAGGTTAAAATATTTTACCTTAGATGACCAAGGCATCGGTTTCCCCTTCCGAGTCACAATACTAATGTCACGAATAACAACCAAAAATAAAAGCTCCACAAAAACATAATATCATTACTATAAAATACAATTTGTACTTAAAGCATCGTTTATTTAATAAACTGTTTTAATATAATTCATTTCAATCTACATTGCATAGTACTAAGTTTTCGACAACTTTTTTTTTTCTGTAATCTTATTTTTAAACACTTTTCATGTTTTTTAAAACTAACTAAATATACTTTAAATTTTTTTGCTTGTTTAGTAATGTGTATATTGCATTTACAGAGCGCGATTATTTTATAAAATATTTTTTTTTTTCAGATTGTTATAGCAAGTTTGAAAAATTCTAACTAAAATATATTTGATCGGATCAAGACATGCTATTCTTAATTACTGCTACCATTGCATACAAAATCATCAAATTCTATTATGATATGCAAGATACGAAAGCAGTCATCCAACAAAAAACTTGCATGTAAAAATAAGTTATTTTATTAGCTCCTGAAGCTAATTCCTTTAAAGCGGTGTAAGTAATATTTTTGCAACATTCAGAGAACGTATGTAAAAATTTAGTTGTTAATATTTTTATAACATAGATCAAAGCTTGTAATGAAAATTTACAGTACTCTAGCTGCATGAAATATTATATATACTATTTTAAGATAATATTATTTTTTTGAGTATTTTGTTTTCAAAAAGTAAATAAACATACTTTATCAAGCAAGCATTGGACAAAAATTTAATTAAATTGTAATTTAAATAAGCTATACTTTGTGTTTAAAAAATATGAAATATCGTTATGAAAGTACAGTACCTTTTATGCTGTTATAAAAAAAGTAAGAACTTTGTAAAACATCGTATTTAGCTAGAAAACATTGTACTTTATTTATCAGGTCAAAAAATTAAAGTTTTAACGATTTTAAAGTAGATATGGCATTTCAAACTTTGTTTATTTGCTCGTGTTAAAAGTTTTATATCTCTTTTAATTTTACTTGTATACGAAGTTTAAACATATGAAAACACTGATGTAAATGTTTCACAAAGTTCAGTTGTTGAACCTTTACTTCTTAATACGTATAAGAAATTTGCAGAAAAAATAATAATTAAAGGTTTGAAGTTTTGCAGATTACACAATAATATATAAAACTCATAAATAGAAGATATCGCTAACCTTTATTTGGAATTTTAAATAAGTTCAGAATGGCTTAATGTAAAGAGCATTCTCGATTTTTTTTCGGAAAAACATGAGTGTTAATATAAATTTAAAAACAATTAGCGTTTTATATAAAACATAATAATAAAAAATTTCTGTATTTAATCTGTAAATTACTCGTTAGATTCCAAAAAGATACGGTTTACTGTGTCGGGTCAAAAAAAAACTAGAATCAATGAGGTAAAGTTACTTATTAATAAAGCTCTTCAATTTCTTCGTTATAAAGTACAGTAACCTGTGGCTTAGGTACGCACTTTTTAAAAGAAAAACAATGTGATAAAAATTATTTTTAGACTTATAAATTAAAAAGACAAACCTAAAAGTAGTAGTACAAAAGTATTATATTTTAAGAAAATTTTTACTGTATCAAATTTAAATAAACTAAAACTAAATGAAACAGAAAAAAGTTATGAACTTTAAATTGTAAATAAAATCCAGTATTAAACATAAACATATTACAGTTTTTTTTTTTTAATGAAAACAAAAACAGTGCAATTTATAATTGCATACTCCGTGATTAAAATAAGAGAACAAAAAAATATTTAAAAGTTCATACAAAATTTAGACAAACGAAAACAATTGTACGTCTAATAAATACCTATAAACCTTTTTTTTTTGCAAAAAAGTTATTTATTAAAAAATAATTTTAACAATTACTAAAATTACTACATTCTAGTTATTTTTTAACTATATCTCCAATAATACTTAATATTTTTTAAAGAAAATATTTTGTAGGTATCAATTAAACCAGCGATTCTTAACCTGGGGTAAATTCCCTTGTTTTAGAAGGTAAAATTTCTTTATTAGAAATCAGGTAATTTAATTTATATTAGTTTTCTTTTTAACCTATAAATTAGTATTTAATTGTAAAAATTTTTATATTCAATAAGCCTAAAGTTCTAAAAATCTAGTTTTTTTGTTCTCAAAAATAAGCACTATTTTGTATTTTGGGGTAGATTTTTAATTACCATCAAAAAAAGGGGTAAGTTTTGTAATAACTTTCCAAAAAGGGATAAAACATTTTAAAAATATTAAGAACCGCTGAACTAGACCAACAATTTTTTTTTCTTTTTCAAAAGTATACTACTTTTTGAGTTGTGGCTCTTTAAAAAAGTTTTTAAGAATTCGATTTGTCGGAATTTGATTTGTCTGAACTTGAATTGTCGTGCACCCAGTTTGATATTAAAGCCATATAAAATAGTATCAATCAGTTTACATAGTTCAATAAAAAACATCTCTGTGACAAAATTTTTAGTCTCTAAAATTTAATAATTTAATTATATTTATATTCAAAAAGAAGTCTGTCTATTTCATCACTTATTTTATTTTATACTTAACTAAATAAGTTTTAAGTATAAAAATTTTAAGCAGCTACCCATCGGATCCAAGATCTGGATCCAGTTGGATCCAACCATTTTTTTTGCTTGGAACCGGTTCCTGTCGGATCCTAATTTAGAAAAAAAGTTCTGCATCCCGCAAGATTCTAAATATGAAAATATCCGGCCAGATTCTAATTTGTGAATGCGTTAGATTACTATTTTAAACCAACATATCAAAAGTTGTTGTCGTTTTTACTATGATAAACGCATAACTTGCTTTTTAACCATGAAAATAAAACAATTAATATATTTTCTAGTTCATAAGATTCTAAAAAATCTTTATACGAATTTATACCTCGTGTATTAAATTATTATTACCTTAAAAGAATATGCGAAACTTTATATTCAAATACTTTTCTTAACCAAAATTAGACTTAATTACTGTTTCAGATTTCAAATTAAAAAAAGATTTGACGTATTCAAAAAAAAAACTAACTTATTTATCAAAGTTTCTAAAATTACTAAAACACATACCGTTTTAATGAATAGCTAGTGTCGTTTAAAAAGATAACCAATAGTAGTTTTTATAACTTTTGCAACAGATTTGACTAATTAATTTATAAAAATTTTAATCATACAAAAGTGTTTCAAGATTTTCACACAACCCAAGAGGTACTTAAAAAGGCGCATTAGCATTTAGTTTTAAAGTGCAGTCGCTTCCCGCGTAGGCATATCCTTCTGCACAGTTAACTAAGTATATTATTATATGAAATTCAACTTAAGATGTAGTGGTATAAATTCCTATATATTATTGTTAAGTAGGTAAGTGTATAAAAATTTTAAATGATATTTTAAAGTATTTACTTATTTTTTAAAGATTGATAATAAAAACTAAAAAGTTAATAATTTTTGTGAAACTTTTAAATACGTCTTTTCTAAAACAATACCTGTAGTTTAAAAAGACTTAAGTACTAAAAAGTATAAAAATCAACCAAACTTTAAATGGAACTACCACTATTGCCTTTTATAAATACCAATCTTCAGATGTTATCCTCAAACGCTGTTCTATATTTTTTTTTTCTCCGGAAAACATTCGCAACTGCTCTCCATAGATAAGTCATAGCACTCTTTATCCTTATTATCCTCTCACGTCTTTCGTTTCTTTCTATCCTTCTGAAATGTTAATAATGAAAATTCATACCAACACGTTTCCTGTATTGAGCTACCGAATTAAAAAAATTTTTGGATTCGGCCAGATCCGAATCCGAGCCTTATTTTCAAATTAGGATTAGGCCGAATCCGGATCCGAATTTCAATTTTGAAATTTTGATTTGGCCGAACCCAAATCCGGATGCGAATCCGAGTTCGATTCCGAGTAATTTAATAATTTGAATCCTAAAAGTTTAAGCTGCTTGTTATGTTAATACAATATAAGTTTATAAATAATAAATACTTACTATATCATTACTTATTTAGTAAATTAAGTTTGAATAACATTTCTAACGTGTTAATAAATAAATACAATTTTATTTAAGAATAATTCATTTAAAAAGCGAACAAAAAAAACAAATGTATTGCTGAAAAAAAAAATCAAGCTACATACACAAGAACTTAGCTTCAACATTTTGATATCCATGATAGCAACATTAATAATTTACTTGTACTTTTGTTATGTAAAATAAATAAATCATCGACTTTATTAAATACTTAAAGCAGAAAACAAATCACAAACAAAGTTAAAACATTTTACGTTTAACTTAAAAGTTAGTTTTTATTGTGACCATAAACGAATTAGAACATAACTTTTTGTAAGTGTTCATATTAATAAAACAAAGTTCAATTAAAAATAACGTTGAGCCGTAATTAATTGAAATGTATTACCAACTATAGTAAAGGCCTAAGAAGGAATAGGAATTAAAATTGTAATAAAAAGTTTTTAAATTCCACTTAAGATTACTTTTTTACCATTACAAAAAAGAAGTATAAATTAACCTTAGCAACTGTTTGAAAATATAAAAGGAAATACAATTGCAAAAGATGCCTTTTTTATACTACAAAAGACTATTCCTGTATTTTCAAGTTGTGGTGGAGAAATAAAGTTTTTCGCCGGTATTTGGAAGCAATCAAACACGCTTTTCCTTGTACAAACTACCATCTTCAAAAAATAATCTTTTAGAACACACAGAAGATGATAGTGCAGCAAGATATTTTCTTGCAAGGCTGGCAAGATATTTTCTTGCAAGGCTGGCAAGATGTGGGTATTTTGTTTTGTTAAAGTTCCACCAGTTTAAAAACTTATCCTCTTCAGTTTCTGCATGTAAATTCCCTGTAGCAAAAAAGCCCTTTATTTCTGCTTCAATTTCTTCATCAATATAATCCTGTTGCTCGTCCTTCCTGTGTAACTGTGTTTGATTCTGTTTTAAACAAAGAATAGTAAGTTGAAAACTTTTTGGGATTAAAAGTTACAGAGGGTTATGGTTTTGGTTTCTCTGGCGGCAATATAGGAGAATCACCTATTTGATAAGCCTCAAAAAAGATATGCTTTTTAATATTAAATTTTAGCTTCCCTTTGACATTATTTTTGAGGTAAGCGGAAAGTTGATATCGTGGGTCAACAGCTGTTGTGACTAGTAGTAGTTTGTTGTCATTCATGTTTAAGTTGTTATTATTGGTATAGAATAAGGGTGGGAATAAACGGCCCGCGGAGTTAAAATGACCGGCCCCGACTGTCTTTTGAATTACACTGGAATCTGGCCCGCAGATGAAAATTACCGGCCCGCAAAGTTTAATATTACAAAATTTTTATAAAACCTTATATCTTATTTTTACAAAACAAAACTGTAAGATTTTGACATAAAAAGCATGTTTAAAAATGACTTTTCAAATTAATGTCTACTGGTAAAAAACATTTTTTCCTAATATCTTATGTTGTTCTAACATAGTTGGAATATATTTTTGTCAAATGACCCAAAGCAAATTGTTTGTTTAAATCTGATAATTTGCATACCAACCTTTGTTAATTACCATGCCAATTCTATTTGTAGACATTACATAAACGGTTTACATGTCTCAATCTACATCTTAAGTTGTCACGTTTGAGAAACTTTTGAGAATTGGAAGGACTCAGAAAAGTGATCAACTGAATTTATCAAATTAGATTCCAGCCGAAGCCAAAATTTTTATTTAGTTTAGAATCCAACCGGATCCGGATCTCGATTTAAAATTAGTATCCGATCAGATCTGGATAGTATTTTCAAACTAGGATCCGGCCGAATCCAAATTTAAAATAGCGTTATCTGGATACTGGATCTGGTGAATCACTAATTTGAAATGCTCCGGCCTCCAAAAGACAACATTTTCCGGATCCGGTCCGATTAAACACGTTGCCCACTACTAGTATAAAACCTTCTTTCGCAAGCCTCTCCTATATATTTGACTAAAGTTTTACAAACATTTGATAGTTCTTCTGAATTTTCATTAGTGTTAACAAATTTTGTCAGTGATCTTGCATGTGGCATCACGCTTGAGAGCAATGCATTGTTTTTACTACACTCATTTGTTATAAAAAAGGTTCGAGCAGTAGAATATTGTGATTAACTAGTTGCCAATCTTTAGCTGTAATAATCGAACCTTGATCGTTTTTATAGTTAGCCACATAGTACCGGACACCTGATTAACCTTTTCAGTCTCTCTAGCATAAGATATGTTGAGTTTAACCTTGTATACACATCTTGAACAAAAAGCAAGGCTTTTTGTTTTGTTTGTGCTTTTTAATGTTTCTTGCATTGTCTCGCGAAAAAACGTGAACATGATCCAAGGTTTTATTCCAATTACTAAGCATATCCTTAATGTAATTACAAATGTTTTGGCAAGTGTGCTCTCCTTCCATTTCCCGGCAATGCCAAACACGATGTTTGCACTTAAAATTTTCATTCAACCAATGCACGGTTAAAGAAATATATGATTTAATGATAAATAACAATTAAAGATCTCCAGTTATTGCTAAATAGAATTATATAGTTTCAATTATTTTAAGATTATGTTTTTAAAATAATCTTTCACTACAAAAACAGATCATCTAATAAAATTAAAGTATATTTAAAATTAATTATGATTTTAAGAAGAATTAAGAAGAATGGTTAAAGTGACTAATAGCTTGACGAGCCTTGGTTATTAACACACTTACGTTATTTTCTGAAAACAGTGAATCTTTAATTATCACTTAAAGCGTGTGAATGAAACAGGGTGCTGAAGAGGATTCTAACATCAACATACCAGCCTTCATGTTAAATGCATTGTCGCGCAGAAAAACGCGAATGCGATTCATATCAATACCTCAAATTTCAAGCATCTTCTTTATATTTTCACAAATATTAAAGCCAGTGTGAGAACCTCCTATTTTCTTACAGTGCAAAGCTCGGTGTTTGTACTCAAAGCTTTCATTTAACCAATGCGCTGTTAAAGAAAGATATGATGTCTTTGTCTTCAAATTTGCCCATATGTCATTTGTAAATGACAAAAACGAAGCTTCTAATAATTCAGTTTGTATTTTTATATTCAAACTTTCATAAGTCGCAGGAAACATTGTATCAGTGAAGTATTTAGTGCTTGGAATCAAGTAACCTTGCTCTAAAGCAGCCAACAGGTCTATGGAACCTTGATTGCTAGGAATTGAAAATGGTTGATTGTCCATAGCAATCATGTTCAGAATTTTTTAATGAACTTGATTGATTTTTGATCGTTTATTTTCAATTGTTTAAAAGAGCAATAACTCTCAATACTAGCTTGGTTCATTGCTGTTAGATTATTTTGTTTTAGAGAAAGGGATGAATTATCGCTGACTGCTTTATTGGATGATGAATTTCTAGCCTCTGAAATTTCTCTATGATGTTTAGAACTTAAATGTAAAGAAGAAGTGCTGTACGAATTAGCATTACCTCTTTTAATGAGTTTATTGCAAAGATTGCAAATTGCATAACAAGGGTCTTCCTCACTTACGTTGAAAAATCTCTATGCAATTGACATTCTTAATTAAGGAGAAACAAGCTATGTAACTGTAATAAATTAATTATATTAAAAACAGTATGATTAGTCTTTTATTTCTACAGGGTTGCCACTCTTTTTGCCAATGAAACTGTACTGAGTCATTCTGAGTTTTATCAAATGCTTTAAAATGGTTTTTTAACCTTTTAAAATTATTTAAATTCAAGTTTTTATCAAAAAATATGGCTATAAAAAATTAATTACAAGAAGTTGAGTTTCATTAAATCTTACTTTAATAAAAATTTAGAATATATATTTTCTAAAATTTCAAAGTTTCTTAAATTAACAAAACTATCCTGAATTATCCTGAGTATCCTGACCGTGTGTAAACCCTATTTTTAATTACTAATTTAAAAGAAGAACCACATCTTATCTCCCTAAATTTATTATAAAGGAACTAAAAGAATATTTTCTACTCCAAAAGGTTTTCCAAACATCAATCAATAATAGATTAAATAATAATCATAATTAAGATGAGAACTTGATAAATTTTTGATAAACTACTGTATGTGCCTGCATTTTTACAACAAATAATTGATTTACTACAAATTAATTAGTCTGTTTCGCTTGAATCACTTTATATATACTAAATATTCAAACACCAATAATCTAAGTATATAAAACTGAAAGAAGCTGATCGCGGAAAACAAAGTCTTTTCAGACTAACTGGACCCGGACCCGGCCAAATTTCAACTAAGATCCGGCCGGTTCCGGGTACGGGACTTTTTTTTAATTAAGATCCTGCCGGGTCCGGTTCCTGATCTATTTTTAAAATAAGAATTCGGCCGGATACGGTTCCAAGCAAAAAATGGCCAGTTTTGGGCGGTTCCGGTTCCGGATCTTGGGTCCGGTAGATCACTAGATATTAGTAAGCATTAGTATCGCTTTTTGCTATTAAAAATATTTTGTAATCTGCCAGCTGTAATAAATTTTAAATTTTGATGTCATATATTATTACTGAAATTATGAGAACCTGTTGGTTAATGGAAAGTTTATACTAAACTGTTTAAAGATTTCATTTGAAAATTCTTGTATACATAACTAAACTATAAAAATTAACTTTTTTAATTAGATACTGCAATTTAATTAAAAAAATGTTAAATGTTAGTTATCAAATTAAAACTCCTACTAATAGAAAGAACTTTATTAGAGTAAACTTTTATTTTTTACAAATATAAAGCAAATAAATATTAAGTTATATTAAAGCATACTCCCACACATTATTTCATATTATTACTAAACTTCTAAACTTGTTAAAAAATAAAAACCATTTCGTTTTCAAACTTTTGTTGTAATAAAGATTTATAATAACTAAATAAAAGTATTTAAGGTAGAGCAATTGCAATACTTATACTATTACAATATACAATAATTATACTATTAAAAAATCCAAAAATATTGTTAGTTATGTTTATTAAAAAATTGTAAGTACAACTTAGTAATAAAGGAGTTTTCTTTAATTACAATTTTAAAAATTGTGCTAACAACAAATTTTAATGAAATCAGTTAGAAATACAATTCAGTGCGCTGAAAAACAAATTATTATTACTGGTTAATAACTATTTTTAAAGATGAAGGTTAAAATTAATTGTTTAACTGAATAGCTATCTATAAATTCTAAAACAAAAAATAAACTTACACCTCTAGCTTAACTAGACATATACCCGAGCGCACGATTATTCAAATTCAGACAATTCTTTTTTTTTTAATTTATATGGGCCACAACTTAAAAAGTAATCTGTATTTTAAAAAAGTTTTCAAAAAAAGTAGATGTTGTTAATATCTACAAGCTAATTTTTATTGTTTAAAAACTAAAAAAAAATGAATATTAGCTAAAATAAGTTTTAAATAAATTAATTTTAATTAATTTTTAATTAATTAAAAAATATAATGAATAGAAAAAATAGATTGTAGATATTAATAAGACTTAAACACTTACTTTCAATTTATATATATATACTACTTTTTTGATATCTTCAATATTTTTTTTTAATTTGAATAGTCGGAATTTTAATTGTACGAACTTGAGTTGTCATGCAACCGATGTACCCATTTATTTACTTAAAATACTATTGTTATTATAAGATAATTTGATTATTTATCATGATTTAATCTAAAAAGTTTTTAAAAAGTGTTTAAAATATCATACACAAAATATTCAATAATAATAAAAAATATCTACAAAGTAGACTATCTAAAAATTTTACAGCCATTATTTGTTCAGTTTATTTAGTTTTTTTTTTCTTGTCTCTAACTTAAACATTTTTTGTGTTTAAGTTTTATCAATAGTTCGTAAAATATCAATATACTAACTTTGACAGAAAATTTTACAAATACTAGTTAAGAGGAGCATGTATAGACTTTTTTCATGGTAGTCGCACAATTTTTTGTTCATTAAGAAAAAAAGTATTTTAAAAAAGAGTATTTTTATAGTACATTTTAATAATGCACTATAGAAAATTACAGAACTGTTTACAACATAACTGTCTTAAATTTGTCAGGTAAATAAAAGTGCTTAAAATTTGAATAGTCTTGAAACAAAAAAAAAACAGAATTCAAAATCTTGGTATATATTTTCTAGTTCTTTGTTTTTCAGTAAAGTAATTATAATATAAACATAAGTCGTGTTATTATTAACAATGAGAAAATTTTGCCTTATATTATGAAACTGACATGCATAACGAAAACTTTTAAACATAAAAAAATAAAGTACTAATCAAAATTAGTAATTAAATTATCCTATTAATTAGTTTAATCTTCCCATTAAAAACCCAGTTGAAGTGTCATGATTCGTTAACACACAGAAACATATGTTGGTACAATAAAGGAAGATTACCGTATAATTTGTTTTTAATTAAATTGTCTTTATAATAGTAAACAAATATTTTGAATAGTTTGGTTTTGGTACTGGTTTTAACTAAAAAATTTAAGTCACTGATTTTCAAAAAAGTTTATTAATTAATTTTGTTTAGCACATCCTCAGAATAATTTTGCTAAAAACTATTAATGTTATAGTGTAATTTTAGTTATATACAATGAATTTGAAAAGTCTAGCTAAAAATAGTTACGTCATAAAGTATAAAAGTCTGTTTAAAAAGTTTAAAATAGAATTGAGTTGTACTAAGCTAATTTGAACTTTGAAGTAATTTATAAGAAAAATTGCAAAAACATTCAATTAGTAGAATTTTTTTTACCTGAAACTAAATAAAAAGCACATTACAAAATACGACAAAAACGACAACAATAATACTACTAAAAACATGCTATTTATAAAGTTTTAAATTGTAAAAATCTCGTTGTTTGCAATTGTTTGGCTCGCGAGTTCTAATAAACAATGATTCTAGAACTGAGAGATGGTAGGTGTTTCTAGCTCGGGATAGAATTTCGAACCTACTATCCAGGTAGTTCTCGGCATAAACAGGGTTGTTGAGGAGGTGCTGATGAAAAAAATATTCAATAATGTGTAAATAAGTTGCTTAGTAAAATAGTTCCGGTTAAAATAGTTAAGCTAAAATAAAATTTTAATCAATTACATTTTTGTAAATAATTACGAAGAAGACGTGAACAATTATTTTACAACTTTACAAAAACAAAATTGTAACACTACGGATTTTATAATGTTGTAAAAACAAAAGCCACATGCGAGTTGGAGACTATATAATACAGTCCTTATCCCAAATGCACATTGTGTCCACATCAAAAGTGCGTAAGAAAACGAGAGAACGTAACTAAACGAATGGTAGTAAATATACGTACTATATTGGCTATTTTTTGTTTTATAATGCAGGTAATTAAACACAGTTTGGTGACTTTCCTACTTTTTTGATTATAAAAATATTTTTTATTCAAGTTGTACATTATGTGAAATGTTTTTTTAAATTGTTTGAGTTTTTAGAAGGTATTTTTTCTAACTTTTTCCCTGTCCACCTAAGATTAAACTTGTCTTGGACGTTATTGGAGAAACATCTTTTTTTTAAATATCATTGCCACATTTTGCTGAGAAATTTCTTTTGAGCTGTTTCATTAGATAATTATTCATTTTGTTCTGAACTTTCATTATCATAGTCAGATTGTTAGTCAATGAAGTTTATTTCAGAACTCTAATTAAAAATGTTGTTAACTAGTAAAATTATATTACACAGAGGCACTGTTAAATGTTTATCTAGTCTCCGAGGAAAATAGTTTTACAAAGTCCAAACAAATACAGAAGTGAGTTAGCATTAAAATTAAATATATTGTTAAGTCAATACATACAACAAATTTAGAAAACTGAAGACTAAAAAAAAAACTAGAAAAATTTAAATATGCGTAACTAAACGAGAGTGCGTAACCAAACGAGTACGTAATTTCTACAAGACTGTATATACTGTTTTTCTACAAGAAAACTTATAAAACTACGTAATTTTTGCAAACAAAACTAATTTTTACTTTATAGCAAGGTGTTTTTGGAGAGATATAAATTCTAATAACTTATTTTAAAAGAATATCATATTCTATCGCTTTTTTATCACATTTATTAAATTTTTATTTAAGGGATTGCACAGGAAACAGGTCGCCAGTCAAAGCACGCCCCTGCTAGTTAATTAAACATTTTCTAGTTTTTGTTCAATTTCTTTTATTAGTTTTGTTTTCAAGTTTTAGCCAAAAGTTATTATATTTACTATTACTTTCTTCTAAGTTTTTTTTAGTAAATATTTATACTGTTAAGTTCATTGAGCAAAACACAGTTAAAGAAATAAGTTCTTGAGAAAATCAAATCTTTTTGTTATATATAAAAAAATAAAATAAGCATTATTTTATAAAATGCTTTTTGAACACTTAATTTTATTTACATTGTAAGAAATTATTATTTACTTTATATGTGGATAGTTACTTTATTTAAGTAAGTTTTTTAGAGGTAAAGTAGAAAGTACTGTATTATTTAACAAAAAAAGTATGTGCTATCCAACAAAAATAAGCTTAGCTAGACCGGTGCACGACGATTCAAATTCTGGCATTCAAAATATTTTAATTATGAGTAAATGTAGTATTGTTTTTTAAACCGCAAAAATGAGCTCAAGAATTTTGGTCTAAGGACTTTGAGTACAAAAACCCTTTCGGTTCTTATGTAAGCTTTAAAAACAGAATATTATTAAACAGACCTGCTATAGGTAGCTTTATTTTTTCAAATTTAAATCTACTTGAAATATGACAAGAAGAAATTTTCAAACTTTCTAGAATTGACTGTTTATTTAATTATTCGTTTTCTCTTTAAATAAAATGTTTTTACATCAATATAACTTAGTTAAGACTTGACCTTAACAATTTTTTTAATTTAATTTTTTTAATTTAGTTGCTCAAAATTTATTATAATAATTTGAGTTTTTCAATCAATTTTTTTCAAACAGTCATTTAACTAGCTCAACCTTCTGTAGTTTCAAGATTTTAGTTATACGAAAACTTTGTTAATGTAAATACATGTGTGAATTAAAAAAAAATTGGCAACGCCGCTCCTAATTGACACAAGTTTATGTAATAACTTTTTATAGAGCTACTTTTTATTAAAAAAAACTCAACAAATAAATAACAATTTTTTCAAACAAAAATAAAATCTGTTTTAAATAAAATCAATGCTTTTATATCTTAGAAGTACATAGACATTAACAAAAAAAATTAAGCTAAGCCGTATTCACATGTTATTTTACAGCATGCAAATTGCAAACAAAATTTAACTTTAATTTAAAACTGTATTAATTATCTTCACTAGATTTTTTAAGTACAACCTGTAATTAGCATATCGTGTTTAGTTTAATAAATTCTAAACTATTTTTGTTTATTCTTTAGTCCCTAGATTTTTATGAGAAAATCGTTATTCATTTACTAGAACAGTAAATTTTGAGCTTTGTCCTCATTTTAATAAAAAAATGATGCTAAGGATCAATAAGGAACTATAGCAGTAACAACTGCTAAATTTACTCTGTACTTTAATTTTAGCAACTATATCTCGTTAAAAGGTTATATAAAAACTTTTAAAAGCTGTAACAACTCAAAAGTTTAATATTTATATGTACAAAATCATTTCTTTATTAAAAAGTAAGTTAAGTTAGTTTAAATCTTAAAATAAAAGATGAATAGTTTAAAAAGCTTAAGTTGCGTGTTTTGAAATTAAAGTTTATCGATTATAACAAAAATTATAAAGTGAAAAACTAGTATTTATTTTTAGCATACTTAAGAAAAAAAAGGTAAGGAACTATAGGTTTAGGTTAGTTATGCCAAATATTTTATAAAATTAAACTACAAAATTTATATATTTTTAATATAGTAGTAAAATTATATTCATCGTATTTAGAAGTGTGCAGCAAACATGTAACACATGATAAAAATATGTTATAACCTTAATATTTAGGCATAAGACATTTTCTACATTTGTTTTGATTTTGCTAAAATAAATAAATGCAATATAATTTGTAAAATAGTATTTTAAATAAAAAAAAGACAAAATTTTGAATTTTGTGTTTCGTATCTTTCAAAGGTTTTTCTAAAAAGTTTTTTACTGTAATTTTTAGAATCTCACTAACTAAAAAAATATATGTTTGCTTTGTTAAAAAGTTTATCTCATATACAGCAATTGCTAAGAAAATTTATAACATATACTTTTACAAATAATATTTAAAAACATCAAATAAATAACAGAATTACCACTCATACCAATCTGGCATAATTTAGGATAATTTTCAGTTTCAGAAAAACTCCATAGTTTGATAGTTTGATCTTTTCAGAACCAGAAAAAATCAAACTCAATGGATTAATTTAAAGTCTTTTTAAAATCTCAGCTACTGAACAGCCAAAACAAACTTTCTTTTTTTGTAATACAAGAAAAAAAAAAGTTCATAACTACTATCAATGAACCTGATGTGGGAAGAGAACTTACTTTACATCACAAATGTAAATTAATTACTTCAGGCTTTGTAATTTTAGAAAAGAATAATAATTTTTATTTAAAGGTAAGACACAGCAAGTCCTAGAGGTCCAAACAAGCAGAGCTTGTTGGTAAACCAAGTTACATTAGTAATCAAGAATATAAATCTTAAAGTTTCTGTAAAAGACGATTACAAGGATCTTACTTCCCTGAATTTCCCTAGTCTTCCCTGTATTTTTGCTATTTTCTAAAAAATCACTTTGTTTACCTTGAATAAAATTAAAAAAATAATAAAAATCTTGTGATTTCTTTTTTTTATAGTGATGAAATAAAAACTAAGATATGAAAACTTGTTTAGTTTAATTGAGTTTAATATTTTTCAGAGATTTAACATTAAAAAATATAGTTTTGAAACTAAACTTATATTTTTGATAGTTTTTATTTTGTGTGAAGGAAGTAAAGTTATAAGTGATATATTTAAAAATTCAAAGTGGTAATTTTACACTAGACAAATATTTCATCATCTTAAATACTAATATAAGTTGTTATTTATGTTTATTTTAGTTGGTGTAAAATTCAAAAAAAAAAACTTATCTTTTAGAAAACTTAAATAGTTCTATTTTGTCCATTACTAAACGCTTATTGTTGTAGAGGAAAGAGTAAGTCTGATGTTTTTCTACCATAACATAAACTATATTTAATTATTATTTCTTTTAGTTTCTGAAATTTTAAAATAAAATAATGTTTTATAACTGTAAGAGTAAAGTTAATTGACAGTTGTAAGTGCATAGGAGCGAATTCAACATTTTGTTTTCAAAAATTAACTTTTTTTTCTTATGGTAAAAAAAATCAGTTTCAAACTCTACACCTTGTAACAATAAAGTTTTCAGGGGAAAAGTGAGTGTGTTACATCATATGTAATTTTACTTGCCCCATTAATATTTAACTTTAACTATACCAAAATAAAATTAATAAAAAAAAAGCTTTTTGACATGCCATTTGGAGAATACTCACAAGGCTAAAATCTCAACACTAAAAACCACAAAGTGTGGGAAAATCATGAAACTCAAATCCTCGGCGCTGCAACAAAAAATCACACCAACAATCCAATCATGTGATCACAGCCACCATAGTGAACCCACAATCAGTTGTTGTGAAAATGCATTAAACTAGTATTATAATGAACACATTAGCTATCTTAAAGCTTGATAACTAACTATTTTACTGAAATGTTACTCAGAAAAAAATTATTAAAAAAAAATCTAATATAAGTAAGAAGAAAAAAAAAACTTATAGTTATGCAGTAGCAATTTAACATATACAGCTAACAAATAAAATATATTAACATTGACTCTCATATCAAAGCTAAGAGTATATACAGTAATATAATTTTTATAGAACCAAAAAATTCAAATAACTTTTGAGATATAACTAATTTTGTAAAAAAAATCCAATACTTTATTGATTTAAAACTTTTCAAGGCCCAATTTTCATAGAATTTAAATAAACTAAATAAAAATCTATCTCTACCTTCATTTTTAAAGCAATATGCCTGAAATTTTTTAGGAAATGTTTTTTTGATATTACAAATAACTTGTAAGAAGCATATTTTAAAATAAAACTTATTATAACTAAAGTTGAAAAATACATTTTTTTGTATATAAAATTTTTTTTTTACAAAAATGTGTTACCTTATTTTTCTAAGCCTTAAAATGGTAAAAGATTAACAAAAAACCTTCAAAGCCAGACTAAGGTTGCAAAACTTTCCTAGAAACATGTTGAACTATTACCCTATTTGAACAAGTAATTATTGTATTTAATTTTTTTAGTATTGATGATCTGTGGCAAGAACACTTCCATAGTGAAGCTTTGATATATAGTGATACTTTGACACAAAAGTCTTTTTTGCAAAACTTTAGAATCAAACTGTTTTTATTTTAGTTAATTATTAAGATATTAATGATTAAGAACATATTTTAGTGTTTTATGTAACAAGTTTATGTGTATGGTTTATCTTTTAATTAATTTTTTTCAGAGTTATTTAAGTTTTAAAAATAAGTAAAAGCAGATTATGTTATTTATTTTAAAGATTTATAACAATTAGTAGGAGGAAGTATTTTATAAAACAAATTTATGGTTTACTTTATAACAATTATTATTAAGTTTGTAAAGTAAGTAAGAGTAGAAAATCATTTATTAATTATTTTTATTTAACGGGTTTAATTTAAATGAAATAAAAAATGTTTAGTTTAAATAATGTTTAAGTTTACTTATTTGTAATATTTAATAGAATTACTTAACTTTAAAAAAAAAAAAGTAGTCTTTGTTACAAATTTTCAAAATTAAAGGGTTTATAAAAATGATAAGAGGAAATGTTTTATAAAACAGATATATACTTTACCTTTTATCATTTTACAGTTTCATAACTCTGAAAAGGTATTAAAATAATTGAGGTTTTTTCTTGTTTTTCAACCAATATTTAGCTATATTTTTTCTTTCAAGCTTGATTTTTTTTTTGTAAGCATTAGTTATTAGCTTATAGTTTATACTATTTAAATTGTTTTTTAGGTCATTTAAACTCTAAACTGTTTCTTAATAAGAGTTTAATTTTTTATGCATCATCATTTCATAAATAGTACATTACTTTAAAGTTTAGATTGTAAAAAAGATTCTAACGCTTGTTTATTGATAATAGTTACTATTTCATTACATGCGTTGTTTTCTTTATTTTCGTTTGTTTTTGTAAGGTTTATTTAAATATTTTGTTTAAGATTATGACTAATTTTTTTAGTATATATCATAATATATATAAGTTTTTAATTATAACAAATGAATTACAATTTTTTGGTTTAGCTACCATTTTTTGTTTTACAGAATTTATTATGATTGTTTGATTATTTAAATTAAAAATTCTTTGCTAGTAGTTTACTTCACATTTGTAACACTAAAATATTATTTAAAAAGATGTAAACAATGAAAAAAAATGTTTACTTAGTTCAGTGCAAAGGTTTTTATATTTAAGTTTATGTTATTTGTTTTTACATTCCAATAGCTTATTATTACAGTTATCTTTTGTTGAAGTACACATTATGAACACAATAGCTACTCAATAGAAAGTTTGTAGCTTAAAATTAATAGTTTAAATAAAAAAGAAACCTTTTTGTTTCAGAAAGTTTTTGTTTTTTTATTGAAAAATGTGTACTGAATTAGAAGTGCGTACTTGTCAAAATATGTGTACTTAAATTGCATACTTAAGAGGCAGATAGAAATCAGGCTAAATAGGTCAAAGTTTTGATAAGTCAGGCTAAATTTACAATACTTTGTGTGGTAACCCTGTTTAAAGTATTGTAACTTTTATAAAACTAAAAATTTGCTTAATAAATTTTCATACTTATCAATATTTGGTTTCTTATTGCTTATACTTTTTTACGTTTTGTCACTTAATTTTCAACTGTTACACTTTAATAACTTATACCTAAGCAACTTCTTATCATTAAATTATACTGTTATTCTTAAACTTTGATCAGCAATATTCTGGTAATAAAACTGTATATTAGCAAAAGGTATTAAATACAATAAGTTGCTGCTAAGAAATCTTGGAGTAGATTTTAGGACGTGAAACTGAATTAGGATGAAATAAAATTGTAATAAATCAAGTTTAGTTTCTAAATAAGTGTTCTGATGGTTTTAAAAAATAATGTATTGTGTATTTAAATATGTTAAAATGTAACAATACTCAAACTTTTAGTTTCTATATTTTATTTAATGTACTTAGTGTTACAATGTTGATTTCTTGTTTTATTACACTATTGTAAACTTTCCCACCTGTTATAAATAAAACAATTTCAAATCAGGGGTAAGGATATAATTAGTCATTTACATCATTATCAAAGAAATTATCAGTGAAAGTCTCAGGGTTGCTTGACACTTAAGATATTTTTATTTTTTAACCCAAACTGACTAAGGATAGTTTTGTTTTATTTAAAAAACTCCAGACAGATTTTTTTTTTGAATGAGATTTTGTTGGTTTAATTTTAATATTTGCAGGGTTGCCACACACTCAGGGAAACTCAGGGAATTTTCAAGTTATAGAAAATCTCAGGGAAACTAAGGAAATTTTGATTCTTTTTTTTAACTTAGGGAAACTTGCAGTTTTAGTTTTATCTAAAAATTTCAGGAAAATTTTAAGATTTTTTGGAAATCTCAGGAAAAATATTTTACAGATCTAGAATGAGATTTAGTTAATACAGTTTCAATATTTTTGTTCAAAAAAGTTAATTTTAATTATATTTAGGTGCTTTTTTATAAATTTTTAGCCCTGTGGCTAGTTCTTCAATGTTTTTAGAATTAACATTGTTATTTTTTAATAAATAACACAATTTTTAAGGATTTTAAAAAGACTCAGGGAAACTTAAGGTTACTTAGGGAAGTTTCTGGTCACTCAGAAAAGATTTTTTCACTCTAAGAGTGGCAACCCTATATTTGTTATTTTATAGCCTATTTTGTTTAAGAACTTGATTTTCATTAGTTTTGAAAAGTTTTA
Source organism: Thalia democratica (assembly GCF_965202585.1). NCBI lineage: Eukaryota > Metazoa > Chordata > Thaliacea > Salpida > Salpidae > Thalia > Thalia democratica. The sequence continues at coordinate 45,177 of NW_028139327.1, read as the reverse complement.
ATTTTTTTAAGATTTGAAAAAACTCAGCATGACTCAGGACAGTTTTTTGACTCAAAATAGCAACCCTGGTCTAACAGAACCTAAGCCTGTACTTATGTATTCCATGATACACAATCAGTTTAATAGTAATTTGATCATACCACTTATTTATGTTGCCATAATTATATATGCTTAATTTATTTGCTAGATGAGTTGTTTACCATAGTATTTTGAAAACTTATGAATTCAAAGTTATTAAAAGTTTACTTGTTCTTTTTTATAGATATTAAGTCATTTAGTTTCTATTACGTATTTATGCTTAAGTAAAAATTTTTATAATTAATTAAAAAACCTGTTTCCAGCATTTTGTAAATATAGAGTTTGCAAATACTTACAGCCATACTGTTAATAACACTCTTGGGCAAGTTTAAAATTTACAATAAACCCACGAACTGCATACAACTCGCCAACTACATATGGAAATTTATGAATAAGTCAAAAAATACACAATTGAATGGAAAATACTTAGACAGATCAACAGCAGATTCAAACCAAACTTCATGTGCTCATTATGTAACCTAGAAAGACTATACATAGCAAATGCTAACATAAAAAAAAACTTAAAAAATATAAAAGAACTGGTTACACAATGTCCTCATTACGCTAGGGAATATTTTTTAAATTTTATTTATTGTTTTGTTATACTTATGTTTGTATTGTGTATATATTTTTGTTAAGAGTTACAACCTTTTCATAAAAAGACCATTTTGTTATTAAAGATCTCCTATAACTCCTAAAATTTACATTTTTTCAAAGCTTAATATAGAAAATATTGTTTTAGTCTTGTACAAAACCAATTTTATTTTTCTTTATTTAATGGAATTAGATAATGTATAATTAACAGAGCAACTTGTAGTTTAGTTAAAACTCAATACAATAAGACTAATATACTCAAGTCTAACCTATATTTTTATTTAATTTTTATCAACAATATGTTAATGGTAAGTTATATTTTTAATTTAATTTTTAATTGTTTTCATTTTCCAATCCATTGTTCAGTATTTTTGTTTTTCAGCTTTTGTTTGCGTCTGATGAAGTGCTTTCTGCAGGGAAATGGCGTAATGCAATAAAAGTTAAACAATAAATTAGTGTAAGTTTAAAACTTTAGATAAAACTCTGACTAACTTGGGAAAGTTTGATTTTGATTTGTAAAACTCAGCCTAAAGATCTTTTAACTCCACTTTTTTTCTGGTAAATTTTGTTTTTTCATTTTTTTAAGGGCGTAGTAAATCATCTCTTTCACAATTTAGTCTCATTTTATTGAGTTTTAACTACGCTACAAGTTGCTTTTTACAGATTTTGAAACTTCAAAATATTTTTTGAGATATTGCCGGTTGAAGTCAAAGATTACAATAGGTTCCTTATGGGAGGCGCAAACTAAAACGGCAAATAACTAAAAATCTATCTCCTATGTTTTTTGAGATAACTACCTCAAACTATCAGGAAATATTTAGAGAAAATTCTGTCAGAACAAAATTTAAGAAAATTTAAAATAAAAATTTTGTGACACAAGAAAAAAAACTGTTTAAACTCTATACAGGGTTGCCACTTTACCTTAAATCCTGGAATTTTAACAATTTTCACATTTTCAGTAGTAAAATTTAAATTTGACTCAAAAAATCTATCATACAAATAGAAAAATTTTGTCCTCATAATTTTTTTTTTATTTAAAAAAATATTTAAAGTGGCTTTACAGTATGTTTTCAATGTTTTTATACAATTTAATATAGTTTCTTACTTTTAAACTTATCTTTAAATTTAAATTAGAAGACCCGAAAATGTGTACTTTTAAAAAACCTAAAAGAAATTTTAAAAACCTGGAAAAAATTTTTAATAAACAAGTGGCAACCCTGTCTTTAAAATAAGATCAAGTTGTGAAAAAAGTGATTTACCCCCTATGTCCAAAATTATTTTGTTAATATTTTATTTTAAAATTATTCAAGTACGTTTATAGTTATATTTTTAGTTTTTGACTCTTACTTAATTAGACACTTGACTTTTGTTTTTCTAGTCTAAAATTCTATTTAGTTGTAAAATTTCAATATAGCTTTTTATTCAATATATAAACAATTTTAATCAATAATTGTTAAAAATTTGGCAATATAGCTTTAAAAACATACTATAAAATGGATTTTGTGTAAATATAAATATTGAGAAAATCCTGTTGATTTGAGTCTTTTCTATGCATTGTAGAATTATGTTTCTCAGACCTGACTATTATTAAAGTTAAGAACAAATTTTTATGTAAAATCAAGTTACTAAAAATTCCGTACTTACAGCTTTCATATAACAACCATAGCTTGCTTACTACAATCAAAAAAATGGTTGGAGTATGACCTTAAGATTTAAAAAGATACAGGGTTCTCACTACACTGGGAAAATTTAAATTTACAAAGCATTCAAGAAAAGTTTGGGTGAAATTTGAAAATCACAAGAGAATCAAAGTTTAATTTCTACTAGTGGATTATTTTTGTAAAATATAGATTTGCAGTATGTGATAAGATATTTTAACTGAGTTTACATGTAAACAAGCAACCCTTATATACTTAATTTTTTATTTTTAATAACTTATATAATTTTTTACTTTACTTTCTTACATGCAAAGATTTAGTTAGTATATAGTTCTTTAGACTAGAATAGTATTTAAATACTTTTTATTATTAAAGATAAAAAATGTGCTTTAACTAAGGTTTTGTGAAAGAAAGTTTCTACAATGCTTCAGGGTTGCCACACACTCAGGGAAACTCAGGGAATTTTCAATTTATAGAAAATCTCAGGAAAACTGGAATATGGATTTTTTTTCAAATCAGGGAAACTCAGGGCAGTTTTGTTTTTTTCTGAAAATTTTTGGGAAATTTATATATTTAAAAAAAATCTCAGGGAAAACTATTTCTAGATCTAGAATGAGATTAAGTTAATCCAGTTTCAATATGTTGTTCAAAAAAGTTAGTTTTAATTATTTTTAAGTGCTTATTTAGAAAAATTTTAGCCTTGTGGCAAGTTATTCAATATTCTTAGAATTAACATAGTAATTTTTTAACAAATAAAAAAAGAGTTGATGATTTGAAAAGAACTTAGGGAAGTTTAAGCTTACTCAGGGAAGTTTCTGGTCACTCAGGGAAGGTTTTTTGACTCAAAGAGTGGCAACCCTGAAGCTTTCACTTCCTTTGGATAATTGGAATATTACAAAAATACACTGGTCTAAATAAAATTGAAAACATCATAATAATACCGGATATTCCTAAATTTTCCTTTTTTTATTAGTGCTGGATTAATTTTTAGTTATATATATGCCGTCATTTGTAATAATTCTTTCTATATTTTTGAATGAAATAAAATTAATCCTCTTAAAAGCAGTTAATAGGCCTATAATATTTTATTATATCTTTTTATTTTATTCTATTGATCTACTTGAATGCTGCTCATGTATAAGTTGCCATATTTTAAAGAAAGTTATTTAGAGAGTTGTTAGATTTAGAGGTTGTAAATTCTATGGTTTTCTGTACTAAATTGGCATGGGTTTAATATTAATGAAGTATTTTTTTAGAAAAATAAATTTTTGAACTGCAAGATCAAAGGACTTTTTCTCTATAATGGCTTTGCTTTGTAAACAATATTTAAGGGTAGAGGGGGGTCTGACATTTTTTTAACTAAAAATAACATTGAATCTTATATAAAAGCTAAAAGTGCAAACTACAAACCAGTTTTTATAGAAAAAAACATTTTTTTTAACTTTTGAGATATTGTAATTTTTATTAAAAAAATTCGATACAAACGTATGGATTGCAATTTTTAGGGTCAATTTTCTTGGAAATTTAAAAAATCACTAAAAATCTATCTTCTTCATTTTTATGCTAGAGACCTCAAACTTTCAGGAAACGTTTCTTTTATAGTTTAAAATACTTTGAGTGTTGGAATTTCAAAAATATTAAAAAATATAGATTTTAAATAAAAAAAAACATAAAATAGTTGGTTTTTTTTTGTTAAAAAAATTACTTTTTAAAATTAAAAATTTTCCTGTATTTAATCTATTTAATATTTAATAATACACTTTCTGTGAAAAATTGAAGAAGATTGCTTAAAAAATGAAGGAGGATATAGATTTTTAGTGAAATGGTCTTTTTTCACGTTTTTTAATATCTTCCATTAAGAACCTTTTGAGATCACCGACTTTGATTGTTCATATCTAAAAAAATATTTTTAGTTTTTTCAAGCGGTTAAAAATTTCTTTTAGCTCAAATAAAACTCTATAAAATAAGATTAACTTGTAAAAATCAAGGTTGACCCTCCCTATGCCCTTAATCAGCTTAAGTAATGTGTTCAAAATTTATAATTAAAGGAAAATTCCTGTACAGCTTAGATTGTTAAGTAATACATTTGTTAACAAAATATTATTTTTGATAATAACTCTACAAAATTGAATTTTTTTCAACTTTTAACAAAAATAATTATAACAAAAGAGATAACAAATATGTTGTAATAGAGTCTGGGTCTTCTAAGAGATAAAACTTATTTTTAAAATTTCCTGTGTTTTTAAGCATTCTATTGGGAAACCTGTAACCTAGTAAAAAAAGTATTTAGTTTCCTGGTTTGTTTGTGTTAAGTAGTTAAGTACAACTCTTTAAAATTACAAACTGCTGTTTCATGAATTAAATTCATATAGAAAAAAGGATTTAAAAAATGTTTTTATTACTTGTTAAGGGTTCACAACTTTTTATCTTATTTCATCAAATAAGAAACACTAGTGTATAACAAAAATTGTCTGAGCAACCTTATTTACCTTTTTGGATAGCAGCTGACAGCGCCTTCTACCAGATAGCTATTAAATTATTACTATACTTAACTCTAACATTACAAAATTAGTTTTGAAAGTACATTGGGAACCGTGGATATGCTTAATTTTTTAACAGTAAACATTGTTTTATTACACAAATATATTTTAATGTTGATAACTTTATAATTTTTAAACTTTATAATTTAATTAAATGATTAAAGTTTAAGCTGGTATTTTTATTTTTGATTCTATAATAAAGAATCTAATTTAGTTTTACTAATTAATTTCTAATTTTTAGAACACATGTTTTTATGTTAATAATAAATTTTTGTGGAACTCGTAGAAATAAGATGTACAATAATGGTGAAGACAAATATTATGATAATCATTGTGAATACAATGAGCATTTAATAAATAAGGTTGGTAATTAAGTTTTTTTTTAATTATAAAATGTATTGTTTTGTAATTTAAAACAAAAAAAAAGTTTAAAAAGAAGATTTTGTGTAACTTTAATCTGTTTAAAATATCAAAATATGTTCACAAAATGATAGCATGGTAGCCACACTCATGTTTGAAATTTTTTTGGCTTTTTTAAGAACTCAGATTGACTCAAGCTTGTTTTAAGGTTTTTATTTTTTAAATATACTTATTGATTTTTTCCTTTATCTTAGGCTAGTTTTAATGACTTAAAATATACTTAGTTATAAGTTTTTATTTTCCCCTAAACCTAAGGCTGTAGTTTATTATGTTTAAATTTACTCAGTTATAAATCTGGATTTTTTTCTTGATATTAACCCTTATGTTATTGTTATGATTTTTTAAACTTTTAAGCTTATTAGAAGTAGTTTTTTGGGTTAAAGTCTCTTAATGTAAATTGTGGTACAACAAGAAAATTTTATGCAGGGTTTCCATACATTCAGGCCAGATTGAAAATTTTACAAAACTCAGGCTAGTTTGAACTTAGTGTAGTATTCGACAAACAATTTGAATTTTTTAAACTAAACCTAGTTTAAATATGTTCATAATACACTCAGGTTAGGTTTGTTTAGTTTAAACTGGATTGAATTTAAAAAACTATGATTCATTTGTTTAGTAAAATATTTATCTTTGTAGCTATATTTTCTTATTTTAAAAGAAGTAATCTTTCTAAAAATACTTTAAAACTGAATAATGTTGTAGAAAAATAAAAAATGAACATGTTCACTCTGAATTATTATATGATTTATTTTAATTGTCAATTATTTTGAGTACTTATGGTTTTACTAAAAATATTTTGTAAAGATAAGATGAGAGCATATATTCAATGTCATACTTTTTAAAATACAATACATATAGAAGCCTAAAAAGAATGTAAATTGTCTCTACCAGAATTTTTATTTTTAGCAAACTCAAGCAAGCTTGTAGTGACTCAGGCCAATTTTTGTAGTTAAGAGTTGTGTAATTAAATTGTACTTTTTTTATAAGTTGATTTGTTTAAATTAAGTGAAACGATGATAATTTTTTTGTTAAAAAAAACTAACTTAAGAATTTTATCAGCATTTAGATTGTGAATCAAAAAAAGAATTTCAATGTTTGGAAAAGAAAAAAGAGCTTGAACAGAAAGCAAAAAGCAATTTTTCAAATACAGCGTCTGCTGTAGCTCAACTGTACAAAGGTTTTTTTATAATCCTATTTGATGTCTTATGGTTGATTTGGCAGTAAAATAAAATTTAATCTATACCATAGTTTTTTTAACTAAAAATGGTATCTAATATAAGATATAACTAATTTGAATTTTGATACAACAAAGTGTTACATTGATAATTATTTAATAACTTAGGTATGTACAGGGATCCCACAAGGTCAGGAAAAGTCAGGAATAACTAAAAAAAAATGACAAAAGTCAGAAAAAAATGGGGGTTTTTGAAAAACGCTCAGGAAATTTGACAAAATTAAAAAAAACGCCAGATATTGTCAGTTCAAATTTACAAAACTCCTAATTTTCCAAAGCCTTCAAATGGTAAAAAATCAATTAAAAATCCTTTTTCAGACTAAAATTGCAAAATTCTCCTAGAAATTTACAAAGTTACTTAATTTCCAATGCCTTCATCTGGTATAAATTAATAAAATATTCTTTATAAAACTGCAAAATTTTTCTATTAACATATTGAATAAATACCCTACTTGAACAAGCAGTTTTTGTATGTTTTTTAGTATTGATGATCTGTGGCAAGGACACTTCCATAATGAAACTGTGATATATACACAAAATTTTATCGTGCTGAGCTTTATAATCAAAAAGTTTTTTGTTTAAGTAAATAATTAAGTTCTTTATAATTAAGCACTAAGTTTAGTATTTTATGTAACAAGTTTATGTTTATACTTTAGCTCTTAATTATATTTCAAAATTGTTTAAATTTGAAAAATAAGTTGTTATAAGAGAGGTATATGCCATTGTTAAGTTTACTTATTTGTAATTTTTTTAAGAATAACTTAAACTTTTTAAATAAATAAGTGTTGATTTATTTGTAACAGATTTTATACTAAATGATAAGAAGAAATATTTTATATGACAGATATAGATTACTTTTTTATGTATTTTTTTACAGTTGCTTAAGTATATTCTTTTCTAATTGATTTTTAATTAACGGATTTTTAATTAATTGGTTTTGGTAGTATTTATCAAATTAAGTGAAAAATTATAAAGGTATTACATGTTTTAGATAAAATTTTTTATCATTAAATATTATAACCTTCTATTTTTTTTACAACATTATGCTAAGTGTGAGTCTATTTTGTTGATAGAGGTGTTTATTAAAAGTACATCAATCATAAACAGATGGTTCAAGTGATGTAATGGAAGTAAGATGATTGAATTTAGCTAAAAAAAATTGTTTTAACCTCTATAAAAATAAGATTGAAAACTTTAGATAGCTTTAAGTGTTTGATTATATATTTTATAATAAGTTTAAATTAAGAGTTTGATTTAGAAAAGTCAGAAAATTTTTAAGAATGTTCTATTGACATTTACTATTATTTTTTTTAAGCAAAATAAATTTATTTATTATGTTTATATTTTTTACAGATGGGTGTTCTGGAAGACGTGAAGACCATTGGATTTCATTTCAAAACGCTGCAGAACACACAACTGTGATGTATAAAGGCAAGGCATAATTATTTTAAACCAGAATGTTTAGTTAAGACTGATTGTTAAGTTTTCAAAAATTAAAAGTATCTATTGTGTTTTGTGTATAAATTCAATTCATATCGAAATACTTGTATCATAAAACGTTAAGTTACTTAGATTTTGTGAATATACACTCTTTATTACATCTGTAAGTTGATTAAAAACTAATAATTTGATATTATTCAGAATTCAAAGTTTAACAACTTAAAGGCAAAAAATATTAAATATTTTTATAAAATAACTCAAACAATTTTTTTATTACAATAAACGTAAAACTTAAAATAATTACTAAACAGATTTCACTGACGGGTTAAAAGGTTACTGTGAAGCTGCAGATAGATATGCAGTTTCAAAAGCAAGAAAAGAAATATACTTTTGGCTGAAGAGAAAGAAAAAATTTGTCAGGTTTGTACAAATAGTGCATGTAAAAATTTTAGATATAGAGTAGCTTTTAGTTTTTTACATAAGTTTTTTGTTGTTTTTTTTCTTCTGATAAATGTTTTATAGTATCAATTATCTGATAAGTTTGACACAATGAAACTTGAGATAATTGTTCTTACAGAAAGGATGAATTAATGAAGTTTTGGCTGGTAGTCCTCCGCCATACAACAGAAATATAAGTGGTTAGTTAAAAATATGTCTCTAATATTTTCGAAGTAATATTGACTTTGTGTTTGTTATTTTTATTATCATTGTTTGGCGTTTGTGGAAATAGTTTGTATATTAAATTTGGGAGCAGGTCAAATATGCTTAAAGACATTTTTGCACGGAGGGTTATTTTTGCACGAAAGTAAAAACAAAAAATATATATATAAAACGGAAAAAAATGATAAATTAATAAAAAGACAAAAAATAAGAAAAAATAAGCTACCTATCGAGGGTAAGGGTTAGGGGTAACAGTGATAGTAAAAATAAAACAGAAATAATAAAAAATATATAATAGTAATTACTAATAAACAAAAAAACTAAAACAAAGTTAATCAATAAAAAAAACTAAAAAGAAGTTACCGACTGAGGGTAAGGGGTAACAGTGACCGTAAAAACAATATAATAAAATTATTAATAAAACATAAATAAAAAAGAAGAAAAAAAAAGTACTGACCGAGAGTAAGGGTTAGGGGTAACATTGATAGAAAAATTTAAAAAAAAAGATAGAAATAATAAATTTGTTCAACCCGTGTGAAAGTGATCCTTCGTGCAAAAGTTTTTTCGTGCATATTTAACACATACCCATTAAATTTATGTGTTAATTTTCTACATATTAAGTAAACGAAGTATTTTTAACCTAACAGTTTTAAGCAAAAATATGTCTAGCTGCCAAGTTACTCCTGATGTAACTCAATGGTCAACTTCGGCCCAGTATCAAATACCAATTGGTTAGTTTTTTAGTTTTACATACAGACAAAATTAAAGTAGTTATTTTATGATATCTTTTTAATTGCTAACAATTGATTGTAGAAAGACATTTTATGATTCATACAATTTATGTTTTATTATTTTTGTAATGAATTTACAAAATTGCTTATTAACACTAATTAATTATAATTGTTTTATAGTAATTTTTAAAGTTATTGGGGAGTAAAACTGTTTTTTTTAAGAACTTTATTAATAGATTCTTTACCAAGCTACAAATTGCTTTTTACATTTTTTTTTAATATATAACTTGGTATATAACGGATCAAGTTTGGAGAGTTAGCTCTTTATGGAAATCATAAACTAAACAATAAAAATTGATTGTTTTAATAAAAGTATGTTTTCTTCTACGGTTTAAAAACTATGTTTATAATTTTTTTCACTCAAGTTTTTATAAACTAATAAACAAGTTATGGTTTTTGGTTTTATTACATTTATAATTATAATTATTTTTCTTTTGATGTTAATCATAATCAAAATGAATAACTAATTTTGTTAATCATAATTCTTTGAAATCAAAATATTATGTACAAAAGTTTATTTTGAATAATGCTAGCAAGTTTTGTGAAAGTTTACTAAAGAACTTTTTGTAAAATATTTAAAAGTTGTCAATATTTAAGTTTTATAACCTGTTAATGTGACATCAATCATATTATGTAATTTTAAAGTTTTTAATAAGTTAAATGTAAAATAAACTTAGGTTTTTCTTCAAAAATAGCTTCTTTGTCAATGACTTGACTTTAAAAAAAAAAGAAATTATTTTTAATGTTTAAGCTCTAAAATATTAAACAAGTATTATATTTAACTACATTTGAATAACTACAAAAAATTTGTTTCTGGAGATTTACAGAAATAAAAAATTTTAACGTCAGTCATGAAATATTCAAGGTATTTTATTTTTAGTAGAAGACAATTTAGTAGAAGAAATTCACAAGTAATTATAAATAAAACTGTTTATTACTCAGTATACTTATTGAACAAATGAGTGATAAAAGATTGTATTAGTCTGTGAAGATTAACATAATTTGTAACTTCAAGTAAAAATATATATATATTACTATGTTAGAAAAAATATTTAGAAGGTTCTCGATAGAAAATGTTCATCTTTGTACTCTTTACAATAATTTTGTTATACCTAGAAAATGTTCATCTTTTTTTTTATTTGAAAAGCTGTATACTACAAACCCAAATTAGTTGCAAACTAAAAAATAATGATATAAAATAAGACATAAAACTAAAAAACAAACTAATACTTAATTATTCAAATATCTGTTTAGATATTTGTTTTTATGTTATCAATGTTGTTGCCAGAATGACATCATCATATTTTAAACAATTGTCTTTTTAGCATAGCTTTGTAAAATGTGAAAATTTGCAAATTGCTACATATATTTATATGATGATTAATTTTTTGAGATTAATGTGTAGATTTTAAGTTCATAAAATTTTATACTTATTTTATGTGATTACCTGTAAATTTAAGCTGCAAAAAATTATTTGAATTTAGATGGTTGTAGTATTTTTATTTCTAGTAAAAATACTTTATATTAATCAAAAAAATATTTAAGCATACTAAGTTTAAAATATAAATAAATGTTTAAAATGTAGTATAGTACTTATTATGTACTAGTTAAAAAAGTTATTTTTAGAACATTTGCAATGCTTGTCTGGTTATAGCGGTTTTAATTGAGTAAGAAAAAAATCATTCTAGCTGTTTTCTGTTTTTGTTATTGATTGCTATAATTTAATATTAAAAATTGAATAGTAGTAAAAAATTAAGTTTGTAAATTGATTCGAAAAGTTAAAAAAAATAACTTCAGAATTAGTTACATTCAACTTTCGCTTTTTTTTTGTAAATTGCCAATTTTCTATAACTTTTTACAAACTTTTTATTTAAGAGAAGCATATATGAAAGTGTAGTAGGTCCTCTAATTCAGTTTTTGTTTGTAAGCTAGTATAGATACAAAAATTTAAATTTACAAAGTAAAAGATCTTTCTTTTAACATTTTAAATATATACCCTTCATTGCAATAAAAAAATAAGTTTTTTGCAGAATTAAATTATAAATTAATATTTGAGTTATATTTTATTAAATAGTAAAAATAAATATAAGATCCTGAATTAGCAAGAAAGTTCCAAGTTCGAAAACGAAGTGTACAAAGTAACTTTCCCGGACACATTTCTCCAAAACGAAAGAAAAATTGAGATAATCAAGTAGACTACTATATTAAATCATCTAAAGATTGGACAGGTTACAGTATCATAAGTGTCTTTTTTGTTTTAGTTGACTGTACTATTTTATCACAACACTAAAACGAGCACGATATTTGTTACTTCTTTTCGAAGTGTAATAAACTCTTAAGATATTCGCATTCAAGTATTTTTTTAATAGTATAAATTGTCTTCCTTTACTATTAAAGCTGTTGTTTAAATTGTTTGTTATAAATATGAGTATATTTTTTTATGATATCAACAACTAGTTTTCGTAACCCTATAAATTTATCATTCAGTTATAACTAACTTGTTTGTGAAGTATACTTTTTTCGAGTTTGATACATATGCATGAAAGTGAATGCTTAATCTTATTGGTAGATAAATTAATTATCCACAACGTGCACAAACTCTTGTATATTTTATTTTTGAACAAATTACATGTTGAATATAACTGTTTATTTATTGTATTTGAAAATATTATCTTTAAATTGATATCTTAAAACGAAGTACAATTTAGATTACTACTTTCCAAATATATTTCAAAGATTTTTGTTTAAATTTTTTTTTTTAATTTGAATTTTACAAAAGTTATTGTATAGGCTTAGTTGAAAGTTATGCAAAAGTTGTTTAACATATTTTAAAAAAGATTTTGTTGAAAAATTTCAAAATATTTTTTTAAATATGTGGATTTATTTTATGATTTTTACTTTTTTATTGTCTAGAAATATATTTTAAGACTAAGAATAATCTATTCTAAAGTTTACTACCTTTGTATCGAAAAGCTATTTTTAACTTTTATTTATCGTTTTGTTTGTGAAATCGTTTCAGTTGTTTAGTTTCAATTAAAACTTAAAAAATAAGATTTTTTTAAAGAAATATAATACTAAACTGTATAAGTTCTAAATAAACTGTAAACAACCAACATTTTGTTTCAGAAAGTTTGTATTTATTTTTAAGACTAGGTCTTTGTTTTTGGAAAAGTATTTTTTAAGTTTTTTCTATTGAATTTTGAAATTAAATAAAAATTTAAAGGTAAAGCTAATCAGTATGGTTGTTGTTAAATAATCTGAAAAATATGTGGTTAGCTAAATATTTCAAACAGAAGTTAACTGCTAGTTTACCTAATTTAAAGACCTTTTGTTTTATACAATTAATAGTTATTAATTATTAGTAAATTTTGTCTGAGTTAGTTTTTATTTATTGAAAAAAAATAAATGTTTCATAAAATCTTTATGGTTTAAACACATTTGGCTGAATGACAACTCAAACTCGTTAAAAATATTATAGAATAACATCTAAAATAGTATGTATATTTAAAAAAATAAAGTTTCTCATGTACAGGTCTAAATAAAAAGTTTATAAAGGTAAAAAAATATGAAAAAAATATTTTTAAAATGATTTAAACTTTAAAATACAAGAATTGCTTATGTAGTCCTAACCAAAAAGATTGGGAACGGGTCTAAATTGCACGAAGACGATTTTGCACCAAGGGTCAATTTAGCACGAGTTATATTTTTGCACGCGAGTAAAAAAAGAAACTAAAATATAATTTAAATAAAAAAAAAGAAAAAAAAAGTTACTGACCGAGGGTAAGGGTTAGAGGTAACAGCGATATTGAAAAAAATTTAAATTAAAATTTGAATAAGATTAACGAAAAATAAAATTAATAAAGCAGTTAACCCGTGCAAAAGTATCTTCGTGCACTTTTATCCCCTCGTGCAAAAGTATTTTCCTGCAATTTAGACAGCTACCCAAAAAGATTATGGTGGTAAAATATTTTGTTTCAGATTTTAATACATTATTAACAAAGTTTGAATAGTTGTGCACCTAAGTCAATTTTGTCTAAGTTGTTTTTGTCTGTTCTTTATAAATGATTCTTTTTAAACCAAATATTCCAGTAATTTTTTCAAAAAGTTTTACCTAAACTATAACAAAGTAGCACAATTAAAGTTTTCACTAAACATAGATGATTATTGACTTTCAACTTCGCAATCACGATCGAAATTCTCACAACCATTAGTATAATGATTATAATATAATTAGTCAAAAATATGACAGATTTAAAATTTTATTACATAAGAAAAGCTTTCCTTAATTGTTGAGCGTACCAGATGTCTTGCCTAGTGGACAATGTATTAAAATTAACGTTGCATGGCAAAAGACAATGCTGACGTCACTGATCAATATTAACAAATGGTTGCTTCATGTGAAATCATTATATATCGTTTGTATATTGCAGACTGTTAAATTTTTGGTTGTGACAGAGTGATGAGTCCTAATAAGGCCTCAGTCTATCGAAGCTTGTGGCCTGATGATCGGATTGGAATGATCAAACCTTTTGTAAAACTTGAGCTTGTCTCACGGCAAACAAAAGTCCAGGCTTCTGCTCTGCAGACTTTGCCGAAGTTTATGTTGACTTAAACTGTTGTGAAAGATGCTAATTTAATGTGAAAGCGCAGCATACAAAATATCTTCCAGTTCAAAAATATATGGTTGTATTAGATCTCGAAGAACAATAATTGAGACTGGTTCAAACAATTTTTACTTCCTAAACTCTAAACAAACTTTTCAATGACTATACTTGCCAAAAAAGTTATATTGTACGTAAAAAGTACATATCTATGATGACTGTTGTAAGTTTAGACAATTATCTTGTAATGCATCAATATAAAATACCTCGAGACGACCAAACCTTCACTACAAACATGATGACTCGTCTGCCGGACAGCTTCTAATCCTGTTCCCCATGCCGTCTACGTCATAAATATATTCTCTCCTCACATACTGGCTTGACTTTTTTTCAAATTTGTTTGCGTCCAGTATGTCAGTTTTAACAACAGGTCCTCTATCTACTACTACTTATAACTTTTCCGACTCAGTCATACAAACTCACGGCCCGCGAAACTCAATAACAGACGAGTTAAAACCAACCCTGGTTATCGGTTCCGCGTTTGCTAGGTTCGGTATAACAGCAGGTGTCGCTTTTTTCATCATTACATCGCTGCACTTTGAAACGCGGTAAATTTTGTTCATGACGCAAGCCAGCTCGGGTTGATTTGGAAACGTCGAAGTTTCTTTGGTGCACTTCTTCATTGGCCTGTAGTCCACGTGGGAAGGTTGAATTTTTTTCAAGGGGTTTTTGGAGTCGCGGACCAGAAAGATGTCTCTGCAAGCTCCAGCATTTTTTTCTGATGCTTTCTTTCGCTTCCGGTGTCATGAGTTTCTCAATAGGATTGCTTTTGCTTGCCTTGTTTCTTGTAGTATTCAAAATAGTATTGTTACTTTAAGATGCTTAACAATATAGTACAGATGTTTTGGATATAAAGTAAAATTTTATGTGAAAACTTGATGCGTAATTTACTTTATTTTGTTATTTTTTTACTTTATTTTGTTATTTTTTTTACTTTGATAATGCAAACTTAATATAGTACATTAATTAAAACTTCAAAAGGTATCAACTTCTAGAGCAAATTCATCAAAAGTGGTAAAACCGCCCCTTTTACTTAATTTAAGTAAGTCGGGGGCAATAACTAATTAGAAGGTGAAACGGGGGACAGTTTGAAAGTTAAGGTAGAAAAATAATACTGACATATTAGCTTGCTGTTTAATATTTGGCCCTGAAGTGAGTTTAAAAAAGACCCGTTTTGCTTAATAAAAAAAATAAGAGTTCAGAGAAAAGCTTCCCTAAAATGGGCAGTTTTACCCTTGAAGCAATTTTCGCTATAAGGTAGCATTAACTAGTATAAGATAGCATAAGATTAATTGTGTAACTAAATAGTAGAGAGGCGATATCTAATAGGGTGAGGGGCGATTACTCTTTAAATTTCTGTCAAGAGAACGATTATGAAGATGGTTTTTGTAAATTTTAGTCTAAAGTGTTAGTATGAAAATTTAAAAATTTTTGTTTAAAGTATTGTTCAAGTGTTAACTTTTATTCTTTTTAGAATTTTAAATAAAATCAAGTATTTAATACTACATTATAAGACTAAATTTTTATGTCAAGTTAAAGGACTTACAAGCAAGTTTTAAAACATTAATTTTTTCAAAATAACTAGTTGAGGTGAGACTGAGGATAACTACATAGCTAGTTAAAATTTTGTAAGATTCTGTCAAATTATACAAAACAGCAGTGTCGCTTAACAAAATATTTCCTAAATCTACTTTGCATAGATGCATGTTGCACACTTTTGGTACACAGACTTTAAAAATCACTCTTTTACATAGAAAAAAATCATACAAGCACTTAAAAACTAATTGAAATTGGGTGCACGACAATTCAAATTCTTAAAAAGACTTAAAGTGCTACAACTAAAAAGCCATTTCATTTTTTTTTTCAAAATTATAATTATTAGGTATGGCTAAAACAACTTTTAAAATGTACTTATTTTTACTACTGTTTAATATCTCAAAAAATAAAAAACAGTTAGAAAAAGGTGAAATAGCTTGTAAATATTTATAAGACCTACATATATTTTTTTACAAACATATACTATTTTTAGTTGTAGCCCTTTAATTTTTTTTAAGAGTGTTAATTGTTGGAATTGTCCGTACTTAAATTGTCGTTTTAGAGAATTAGATCATTATTAAAATTGTAAAAAGTAAAGTTTACATTTATAATTTAACGAGAATTTTCAAAGTTATTAAAACCAACTTTGTAAGTAAAATTTTAAAATCATTACTGTTTAAATTTTGGGTTAGGGTATTTTCAAGTCTGGGTGCTAGATTTACCAGAAAAAGAATTTTGCTGGCCTAAAAAACAGTTGTTTTCAAAAAAATTGTTTTATAAAACAAAAAAAAGACCAATTAAAAGCGAATTGTATAAAAATAATTGTTTAATAAGCACCAATGTGTACTGAAAATCGAATTAGAAACAACCAATTAGTTAATTTTTTTTAAGTAAATCAAAAAAAGCTTTTTTCACTAATCTACTTTAAAACTAACAAAATTCTTCGGTCTTAAATTTTTTTAAATAAGGCATAGCTTTTAGAATTTTTGCATTCTAAAACAAATTTTAATAACAAAAGCTACAAGATAAAATAGTCTTTTTTAAAATAAGTAGCTAATTCCTTTAAAACATTATATATTTTTCCGACATTTTATAGATTTTGCTATTTTTGTCTGTAAAATTGTATATGTATTTAGGAAAAGTTTTGTTATTTAGTTTTCTTCTACCTTAAAAATAAAAAGATACAAGTGGCATTTATTTTTTCCAGTTTTGTTTATATAATTTAAAGTACTAAGTGGTTAAGAACATAATTAGAAATAAAAAAAGTCAATTACAATTAAGTATGAATAAACTATTAAAAAATTAAAGATAGATAATTAAAAGTGTTTATTACTATTTGGAAATTTTTATTTGATTTTTTGGTATAATGTTTAAAAGTTTACTTATAAGAACTTAGCAGTTCTTTTTTTTCTTAATAAATGATTAATTTTTTTATATTTATTATGCATCTTAAAGAGAATTTATGATATAAAAAAATTAACGCATGTTTTTTTGCTATAAACTTATTTTTAAACTATATTTGAACTTTCTAACCTACATATATGTCTTTTTTTAAACTAGATCTATTTTAATTTTATACTTGTATGACTATTATAAAACACTAGTATATCTTTAAATGCATAAATAAGTTTAAGTATACTTTTAAAAAAACTTTTGTTGTTGGATTCAAAGTTATTTTAAATTTATAAACGTAGTATCAGTCAAAACCATAAACTTTTCATAAAAAAAAAGTATAACTATATTTAATTTTTTTAATTAGCATTAACAGTAAACAAGTAAAATTATAAAACAGAAAAAATATATATAGCTCAGCTGATGATATCATGCTATGTTACTGTATGAAAAGTTCTAAAAAACTGTCTTTTTTACACTTTTCACTGACCTAGTCTAACCTAAGTTAAATAACCTAACTTTGTTTATCAAAGAAACAATTAAAAATTTTAAGAATTTAAATTCAAAAAAAAAGTAAACCTTTTATTTTTGTAATAGTATCATTACTAACTAGTAAATGGGTCAGTAAAAGATTATAATTTAAACAAATTTAAATATTTTTTAAGATGATATGGTTCTAATATAATCACGGAAATAATCTCCAGTGTAATAGTTATAACAAATAGCATAAAACAAAGTCGATAAAATATACAAAGTAACAAAACTTATGTTTTTTAGCTATATTTTTTTAATAAACTTTGTTCAGATAAAATCTTAAAATCAAGACTTACTTATTGACTAAAGAGTTAATATGTAAATACTAGCAACAAAGCATAAACAACATAGATAATAATTTAAAAATAAGGTACTTAATTGTTCTAACAAAATAAAAAAACTTTTTTTTGACCTGAAAAACTTAAGTTTTTTACGCTACAATCTAAAAAAGGCAAACATTGTTTTACAAATTATACTAAAGTTCTGTTTAAAATAAATAATAAACTTCTGTTTATATAAAATTATTAGAAAATAAAAAAAAGTTTAATTTATTAGATACTATTAAGTAAAATTTAAGTTTAATTAAAAGCAAGTGATAGAGCTTATCTAAGTAAATAAAAAACGTATTGTAATTTATTAAACAAGATATAATACAATATAAAGAATAAATAAGCACTTAGCCTAAGATTTAAGAAATAGGTTAAATAGCCAAAATTAAAAAAAATCTTTTAACTAACCTTAGCTAAACTTTGTTTTAATATAAATAAAATGTTTGAAATAGACTGAATTTCGTCAGTTTTTATAATAGAATTTTATATTTTTACCTTCAAAATCCTGGCATACCCTACCTGTATTGGAAACAGTCTGTATTTATTATTTTTTTTTTAATGATAAAACTATTAGCCACTTATAAAAAAGTTCTATAAAAATTGCAAAACTCAACAATTAAATACTCAAACCTTGGTCAGATTTAGTTTGAGGTCCGCACTTTTAATTGTTAATAACGTTCACTTTCACTGGAGTACTTTTCAGTGTTAATTTTAAGTTTTTTATGCTGTATTGTTTATCAAACGATGAAAAAAGCGCTCAAAAAGTTTGGTCTAAGGACCTGGTGTACAAAGGAACCTTTCGGTTATCGAGTCGTACACCACTATTATGTTACCACGGCTGATACATTTATGTTTAGAAAATAGTTCGAAATTTAATAACTTGATTTTTGCTACTTGTTTTTGCAATTTTCACCCATCATTGTAAACAATTTTTAATCTTTAAAAAAATAATTAAAATAAAATAAAACGTGTTAAAGGTAGGCTAACAATTTACTTTCTATATTATGTTTGTTAGAAAAGAACTGTGTTTTGTATTCTGCAAAATAAAAATAATCACAACACCACAATTTTATCATATTTAAGTATAAAAAGTAATAATTTTATAATGAGTTTACTTTAATTATAAAATTTAACGTGTAAGTTTTAAGTAGGATAGTTAAGTTTTTTTTATTGGATAAACAAAATACTCATTTAAGTAGTATTTTATCTCGTAAAAAATTAGTACAAAATTGTAAATTTAAGTTGGTTTAACAACTTTAATTACTTTATATCAGATAAAAGAAATTCTAAATACTGAACAAAGGTTTTTTTTTCATAAAATTAGGTTTTTGACGATTTGTTCATAGTAATTTTGCAACTATGTTATAACGTAGGAGTGAATAATTTTTCAGTCGGCGGGTCAGATTTACACAACTCTTTGTGCAAAAGTGCAGTCATAAAAAATGATGATTAGTTGAAAAGTGACATTTATGCAAAACTGACACTGTGCAAAAAGGATAATGTGTAAAAGTGACAATCAAAATTGATTGGTTGACAATTGATTCGGGTAGGAATTGGTTGGGTGAGAACTGATCGTGTGGGAATGGCTTCGGGTTTGAATTTACTCGGGTGGGAATTGAGGGGGTTTTAAACTTAATTTTAATTTCAGTTTTAGATGTTTTCCGTCCTTATGACATCAAAAATAAAACATGAAGTTTTTTTTGATCCTTATTTTAAAAAATTCATCTGAATTTAATTCAGACATAAATTCAGATGGATTTTTTTTAAGTTACTGTTTAATTTCCGACATATTAATTCAGACATAATGTTTTTTTTTTGCTATGAGTTAGATTTTAATAATATTATAATCTAATATTAAATTATATTTGTAAAATTTATAGTTTGAAAAAAACCTTTAATTTTTTTGTTTATCTATTTTTAACATTTGTGTTTCTTGAGCGCATTGTTTTCATCTGTTGCAATCTATGTTATAGCTCTTTTTTTAAGAAAATATTTAAAGTAAACATAACTGAGTTTTTATTTTTCGATTTAGTTAGAACTTTTTATATTCATGTAAATTTTTTGATAAATTAATTATTAAATTTAATGTATGTTTTGTATTGTCTTATTTTTACAAGTCTTTGTTGTGAGTTTTTCTTTATTCAAAGTTTGAATTTTAACTGTTTGTTTTTGTTCATTATAACTTTTAATTAAAGCAGATGACCGAAAAGTTTCTTTGTACACCAAACCTTTATACCAAATTTTTTGATCTTTTTTTTTTTTTGATTGTGTCTAATAAACTTATTATTGACGTAGTCTTTGAAGGATCGTTTTACTTTGATCTTACTGATTATCCACATAAGCCTGTTTTTTATTTACAAAAAATTCCAATGCATTCTGATGTATACTTTTTTGGATCCTAGAACAAGACTTAGAATCAGATGTGTCCGATGATGAAGAGACATATTACTTTTTCCAAAACCAAAATGTCCTAGACAGTGAGCCCAAGAGTCGTGATTAGATTAAACCCTTGCATTAAGGTAACACAAAATGACAAGCTAGTTATTTTGGTGTAATTTTCTTTTTAAGATGTTTAGCTTCTCATTAAGATTATTTTTTATTTGGTCGTCAGAGTCTGATGTGTGCACATATATGCTAATGAAAGCTGCAGTTCCTATCTTGGTATGGCAATACGTTCGTTACCGTAATACCTTGTTAAACAAATTCTAAAAAGTACTCTTGACAGCAAACCATAAACAATGTTCCCTTCTTTCATCAACAAACTTACCATATGAAAAGAGTGTATAGTCTTTTTCTCTAATAGAGCTTTTACCGTGAATGCATGTTTCCTGAAGAGCTGCAATACCAACCTTAATACAAAGAAGATCGTCGGTTATAATTGCAGTTTTTTTCGCACCACTTACATTTTAAAGGTCCATACTAGTAGTCGTGATACAAAAAAGTTACGGCTATCCAGTTTAAGAGCATGCCCCTTTTTCCGTTTTTGTTCGTCAGGTGACTCATTTTCAAAGCTCAAACTTTCCAGCAAAAAAAAACCTACGAAGCTGGAGTGACCTCTGCAAGTACAAAGCCAGATCATAAAAATGAGATTCTAACTGTTGTCCGTGCATCAGGATATTATTATCCACGATTAGGAGAGGCTCAGCGGAACAGCAAAGCTGATACAGCTGAGATTCATCATTGTCGCAGGAGATGCCGGAAAAACACTGGATACAGAGTTAGATGGCCTACGAAGCTCAAAATACGACTTTTTGGTAAGAGTTTTAAAGAAAGTTTTAAGTACAGGTAAGACTGGTTTTGTTTGTTTTCTACTTCAATTATTTCAGAAGTTCTGTAATTTTGAGTGCAGCCAGCTTTTGCTAGTTTTCTATTCAAAACTTACTTTTTACTATTCAAAAAATTAACTTAAATTAAAACACGAACATACTTAAAATAATTATATATAACTGCTTGTTTACCTTTTTTATTCAGTATGGTATGTTTCCCATTAAAAAAATAAGCTTTTTGAAAACTCAAAATATTTGATGTTTTTTTATTGCATTATAATCTTAGGGAAGTTTTATAGAGTAGAAGTAGGGTTTTAAAACTTTTTTGCCTGAAAGAAACCTCTTTTTTAGTCTAGAGCTAATATGTTAGAAAAGCTACAAAAAAAAGCTTCAGAAATTTTAGTTCACAGACATAAAACTATACTTTAAGGACTTTATAAGCACATTTTGAAAAATGTTTATATGTTTATTTTTTGAAAAAAAAATGGTTTATAAAACTTAAAAAATTAAATTTTCAAACAACTAATCTTATTTTTCAATAAACAATAACTGTACTAAAAAAAAATGGTTAAAAGATTATATAAAGTAATTACTTCAGGTAATATTTTGTAGCTTTTGTAAGTGATATTTTGAAAAAACTCTAGTAACTTTTACCTAGAAAGAGCAATTTTTTTTTTCATTTGAAATTACATAACTTCTTTAATAGTTCAATCAAATTAAAAACAGTTTTAGAGACAAGAAAGTTCTATCGTCCAATTATGTATAACAGCAAATTTATTTTGTTCTCTTAAATTATCTTCCAGTAGTCAGTTGCCGCTCGATCTTTCTTTTTAGCCCGATGAGAAATGTGAACTAGGAAAACGTTTTTAAATTGTTTAGCGTAGTATATATGTAATCTTATTCTAATAAAACTCTTATACTTAAACTACTTACAAATTTTTATTACTTAATCAAACTGATGATAAACATGAAAAAACAAACGATTTCGGTAGTTTAATCTCTAAAAAGTTTTTAGCGTCGAGGTTTTACAAGTATCAGTTTGACTGTAAAACTATAAATTTTTAGTCATATAATATTAGACTTAAGCAAATACATTGCTGTTTCATAGCTAAACGTATGGTATTTATTTTATTTAATCAGAAAACTATGAAAAAATATAAAATAAAAGTGTTTATAGGGTAAATTGCATATATCAAATTCAAAAATGTACAAGTGTGCATCTTCCAACTAAATTTGTGTAAAATTTGAAAATCCTTATACCGCTTACTTTATTCAAAGCTAAACAAATGATATTTTAAACGCCCACTTATTTTAATTTTTCAAATCAGACTTTCAAAATTAATATTGATAATTGATATCATTACAACTAGATTATGATAAAATTAAGGACATGATATAAAGAAAATTTCGTTTTCTATCTAAAATAATCATAGATGTAGTTTTTAAACTACATGAGTATTTTAGTAAAGTAATTACTGGAAATTAAAATTCAATTAAAACTATCTGGCATATATAACTGGAGTTGAGTATAATGATATATCTGATAGCGTGTATACGTGCAAAGGTTTAAAGCTTAATTTCTATTAAAATGTTAGCAGATTATCGGAACCATAAAGCTTAATAGTTAATAACATTATTTATATGACTTTTTATTGATCTGCATTGTTTTAAGACTCCTGCTACGATGCTTTATACGATAAAATCTTGAAGTGTTTTTTATTTTTGCTTCTTATTGTAAAACACTATAGTTACAAATAAGTTAATACAGTTATGTCAAAAATTATTCTAATTATTTTCTATATAGGTTAGAAAATGTTATAACAAAAGTTTACAATTTCAACGTGTAAGGACTTTATTATCATCAAACTTCAATAAAACAGCAAACAATACGCTCAAACTGTACAGGGAAGTCAATTTTAACTTATAATCATAGTAATTAACCTTATTTACAAAAACTAAAATTCAAACTTTGTACAATATATATAAAATCTAATTAAACACCTTCATGATGGTAATAAAGGACAAAAGACAAGGCACATTTACAAAAACAGAAAAATTTAACTTTAATTCGGTTATGTTAAAATTTTAGTAATAAGCATTTATTTAAAATGTAACTTTTGTTTTGGGAATGAAAAACAATTATTGACTCAAATCAGGTGAATTTACACATTCTCAAGTTCTTACATTATCGCACAACTGTTTTGTTCTTCTGGGTTCTGTGAAAAAAAAACTGTTGATAAGGTTTCGTAAATATTTTACTTATTGTAAACATTCTGTAGTAGTCATAGTATAAGTACTACAACAACCAGCTATAAATGAAAAACCGATTATTAAAAAAATATAAGATTTCTAAAAAAGGTTAGAAATAATAAAAAATTTTGATTTTAAATAAAAGTCATAGAGGTATGCTGGTTTTTAAAGATAAACTAAAAATTCTAATCTAAGTTTGGAAACAATTTTTTTTTTAAATAATTTAAACAAAAACTTATTTGATCATTTCAACTGTACTTTAAAAAATACGAGAACTTAAGCTAATTCACATTTATTAACTTATACAGACCAAGTTTTTATGAAACATACAACAGCAAGGCTAATTATGAAGTAACTAGTGCAATTTATTACAAATGCAAAATACCTAAAAACTACTATACAATAAACAAACTTTTTTAAATGAATTGAATAATTAGTATGTAGAACAATTTACAGCTCAGAAACTGCTTTTAAATTTTTATTTAAATTTTACAATATATTTACAACATGCAATTAGTTGCATTAACTAAAATATTTCGTTAAGCTTAATTGTGACAAAAAAATTAAACATTGCTTTGCGACATACTTAAAAAAAAAACAAGTACTAGTCTACTTCATAATTATTGAACGCTACCTTTTTCTTTTACTATTTTATTTTTACTTTATCTATAAGGTAGATTTTTTGAGTCAAATCAAAAATTTTCTACTTAACATGTAAAAATTGTTTAAAATTTCAGGATTTTAAGTGATTTTTGTTATAAATTCCAGGTTTTTCCAGTTATTTTTTCCTAAATTGTCAAATTCCAGGTTTTCCAGGTAAAGTGGCAACCCTGTATATATTTTTTATTTTAAATTTCAAAGGAGAACTTGTTTAATTTTACGATTTCACTACTTTGATTTATTATGGACATGTTTTACAGTTACATAAATTACAGATGTAGTCGTATAGAATGGATCTCAAACCTTACAATATGTTTGCTCTGTCAGCATGCAAATGGTAGTTTACTATCTTTTTAAACAATATATATAAATCCTCTATAGCTTACATCATCGGCTACATTTTACTGAATCCAAAAGCCTTGGATGTGAAAAGCAGGAAAATCTTGTTAAAACTGCAAGTTTTTTAGAGATGTGCTATTGACAGGTTGGCCAAATGTTTTTGGCAAATTTTCTCCAGATTTTAAAAATTTCTTCCAGATTTTTAAGATTACACGTTTTAGGATCTATTTTCAGTTTTAATTTAAGTTTAAGGTAAAAAACTGTTTTGAACAGTGTGTTGACATTGAAAAGATATCTTAAAGCTTCTTTAAACATGTTTTTTGATAAAAAATTTTTGATGATAACAACAAAAATTTACCTATACAATAGATATTAAGTGTCAAATCAAAATTTTACTACTTACATGTAAAAGTTGTTTAATCCCAGGTTTTTTAGTGATTTTTGTACAAAATTTCAAGTTTTTTTTTAGTATCTCAAATTCCAGGTTTTTTTAGCCTAAATTGTCAAATTCCAGGTTTTTCAAGGATTCCAGGTTTTTTGGCAACCCTGTATTGATATTCACTTTTAGAACTTACAATGCTCATAACAACTTTAATTTTAGGTTCAAGATAGAAGTATGAGCTAATTTCAATGAGAATAACTTAAAAAAAAGTTTGTTTTGCAATTCTTGCGTCAAACAAACAGTTTTAAAACAGTATAAAAAAAAAAAAATATTGACTTATACGGATTTTTTTTTAATTCTTGACCAACTACTAATTTTACTAGTTATGATTATCACTTAATTACTGCTGATTCTTAAGTTTTCTTTTAGCTAGTACTGAAACTTTTAAACTTCTAAAAATTACTAAAGGCTGTGTAGAATAGTTTTACTCAAAAGTTTAACCTGTGTACAATGGTGTACATAATTTTAGCAAGTTGTAAAAACTTGTTTGTTAGAAAATTTAATATAAGTACGATATAAATCTAGTATGCATCTTTTTTCTGAATCCTTGAATTTTTTGATACTAAATTAAATAATCATTACAAATTAAGTTTAGGAGAATGTATTTTTGATTACCTAGAACAGGGGTCGGTAAACTGCGGTCCGTGGGCCGAATGCGGCTCTTAAAGCCAAAATATGCAGCCCAAGAGGCTTTTTTTAGCTAAAAACATACTTTTTTAAACCACAAAAAAATTATTTTAAAAAATAGAACAGGGTTCTTATTTTAATAAAAACTCTTAACTAGTGCTTTATTATTGCTTAGTATATCAAACTTTGATTTAATACAGTATTTTTATACAGATTACTACTTTTATTTTTAAACAACTGCGGCCCCTAAGAACTTTTTCGAAATAGTGCGGCACGCGAGCAATCCGTTCTAGTAAATTCGGCCCGCGAATTACAAAAGGCTGCCGACCCCTGATATAGAATGAAAAAAAGCTTTATTTAGCTCAAAAATGTGCACAATATTCCATTATTTTGAGAACCATTGGTATAAATCAAACAATTTTAGTTTTATTTAGTCAATAAAAAACTCAGTTGATTAAAAAGTGCTAGTTTTACTAATGGTTTCATGCAATAATTTAATTGATAAATTAATTTAATTACAATAAGTGCTAAATATTTAAATGATTAGAAAGCTTCGTTTCAGATACTAAAACTAACTTAAGTTTTTAAAGTTAGTTCATTTTAAATTAAAATTACGACTGCAAAAAAAGTCTAATATTAAAGTAATTGTATCTAAAATGTTCTATGTACAGTGCAGAAATTAATTTTTCTGAACAATTAAGATCTTTTCGTTTAACTATACATTTATGGATTTTTCAAATTATTTTTTTTGCAACAAGAACCTCATTATTGAGCGTCTTGTTAGTATAACGCTGGTACTTTGTTGTCCTTCGTTGTTCGACTTGAACCTTAGATTTGATGTGGTCAACTTTTAATTGACTTTTATCAATATTTAAGTATTGCATAGTAAATAAAACACAGCTTTTACCCAAATCAAAACAATTACTTTTAACTAAGTACTACTAGCTTAATTTAAAAACACTATTTAAAGGAAAATTGTGTCGAAAAGTTTATTTTCAAACCAAACTTCTCGACGTTTAAGGGTCACGTTAAGCGGTTTACTTCTACGATTTGACCGCAACTATGTGGACTATTTTGCATTCAAGCGAAAAAAACAATCGGTTAGTTATATAAAAAGTTGTTACCTAACATTACTCAGTGGTTTTTATAAATTTTGTAAGATCGACTGACAAAGAAAATCAAATTATTTTGGTAAAGTTTTTTATTTAAAGAGGTTCAAGCATTTTATATTTAAAGAGGCTATAACTATTAAAATGTTATAACATGGTTGCCACTGATCAAGCTGAGAAAAATTTCCTGACTTTTCCTGACTTTTTACCAAAATTTTCCTGACTTTTCTAAATCAAACTCTTAAATTAAACTTATTCTATAATATATAATCTAAAACTAGAAACTATATTTAGCTTTCAATCAAATTTTCATATAATTTATTCAAACAATAGACTGCAGTTTTATAAAGGATATTTTACTAACTTATACCAGATGAAGGCATTGGAAATAAAGTTAAATATTTTTGTAAATTTTTGGGAAAATTTTGGAATATTTTTCTGACTTCAAAGGACTTTTAATTAATTTTTACCATTTGAAGGCTTTGGAAACAAGGAATTCTGGAAATTTAAACAGACAAAATTTGACTTTTTTTTTAATTTTATCAAATTTCCTGACTTTTCCTGACTTTTTTTCAAAACTCCCCATTTTTTCCTGACTTTTCCTGACTTTTGTCATTTTTTTAAATTTTTCCTGACTTTTCCTGATTTCCTGACTTTTCCTGACCGAGTGGCAACCCTGTTATAAGTATAAAAATCCTAGTTTTTAATCTTGTATTAATTATAACGCAATTCAGCATAATAAAGAAACCAACCTCAAGTCTAGATCTCTTTACAGGGGCAGATTGCTGTTCCTGAAATATATATAAATACTTAATTATTAATTAACATTAAAACTTTTCATTGAGTAAACAAAAATTAAAGAAACATTTATAAAATTTCAAGCCATCTTAAATCTTTAATAAATTAACATAATTTAGATGGTAAAAAAACAGAATATACAGGTAAATATTTAATATAAAATAATAATCTGCATTACGTAGACTTTTAAGAACGTACTTGTGCATCAGATGAGCTGGCAGAAAACATGACGTCATCTTGCACTGCAACTCGTTTCCGCTTGCGACGAGGTTTCGCTTTGGAGCGAGTTTGCATTGGAGAGGGCGTCATATGCAATCTTTAATTTAGTAGAATTAATATTTATTTTATACTTATCCAACGTAAACTTATTTAATCTAGTTATAAGTTTCAATAAATGTTTTTATTAGCTGGTAACCATTTCTTTCTGGAAATTTTTGCACTAAATAAAATTTTAAAGCAAACCTAGTTTCTTCTTCTTCCAGAAGCTTTCTATAGACGGAAATTTCTCCGTCGAGTTTCACCTTGATGTCGGCCAGCTCCTGATACTCCTTCTCCAGCAAACTCAACGTTTCCTTCGTCTCGTCTCTCTCTTGCTCCATCTGGCGAATAGCTGCTGTGTGAATTTCTTGTTGAGTTTCCACTTTACGCTGCAGTTCTGCGTTTGAGCTTTTCACTTCAGCATGCTGTAATTTACATAAACATGGTAAAATGTACATTATAATAATAAATTTTCTATAAATTACTATTAATTCAGAGTCGGAAATAATAAATGATAAATATAATTTTATCATTAAATTTTATAAGAAACATTTCTTTTTAGAAAAATTTAATTTAAAATTTTTAATATCTATTTTCGCAGCACAGTATGCTAATTTGACTTTTACAAAAAAACTAATGATTAAACAAACAGATTGATTTAAAGTAAATTTACTATTATTAATTCTAGCTGCAAAAACATCATCAATTAAGTTCTACTAAGTTATAATGAAAAATGTTAAACTCTTTAAAACCAATAAATGAACGCTTCCTTATATAAAATTTTAAGGATAAAATGGACATCTAACTTGAATTTTATTATAACTAACCTAAATTTTCTAGAATATTACCTTTAGAGAATTGTAACCCGATATAGATTTCGAATGAACAAAAATAAAAAACTATAATAGTTTCTCTAGTACAATAATGTCTAAGACAAATTCTAAGTGCAGGGTATGGTTAGGGGTAGCAGCTTTTCTAGCCGGCAAGTTAGATTCACTATGAAAGTTTTTCACTAGCCCCGGTGTTTAAAAAATTTCAGGAATAAAATATTTTATCCTAATTTTATTGAACTAATCACTTATTAATCAAATGTGTACTGGAAATCAATTATGTAAAAATTTTATGCTAAAAACACTCAATTTTATTTGTTTTTACAAGTTATTTTAAAATTAAAATACCTTGCGTGTTTTTTATTGACCTCCCTTAAATTAGGTTGCAGTCTACCGACCCGTTTGTAGTTTATCTAATTAATGATCACTATTATACTAAATAATATTGATTTTTATTGTAAAAGTTTAAAATTTATATGTCATGTTTTTTAAAACCTACTAAACTATTAAATAGGTTTTCTTACTTAAGTGGTAATATAACTTATTATAGGAACAAATAATTAGATCTTACTATATTAAAATAAAACATACTTCTTTCTGAAGTTTGTTCATGCTGATTTTAAGGTGATCAATCTCAACTTTTGTAGCAGTGAATTGTTCACTAGAAGTCGTGATTGCAGATCTTGAAACTTCTAGACTCGACTGTAGCTCAGAAACCTTTAAAATTACACAATTTAAAGCAAGTGTAGATACTTTACTTAACAAAGATTCAATTTTTTCCTTTTTTAACATATTTTTTATTGTAACTTTACTTTAAACAGTTAAAATCATAGAAAGAAAATGAAAATAATTTACTTAATTCAGTTTATTTTTTTCATTACACATAATTTTTATTTTTATTTTAAACAGTTGAATGCAGTCTAAGTATTTTGTAAATAACAAACTTTAGATTGGAAAGCAGATTCAACATCATCCTTGTACTGTTCCATATCAACTTCATGTTGTTCTCGCAGGTCGTTAATAGTAGCTTCCAATTTGTTTTCATACTCAGCTTTGAATGTTTCTTCATTGATTGTAACTGTTGACACTTTACGTGCCTCTGTAAGCTCCTGTCATGTTTGTTAGAAATGTTGATAGAATTGTTATACAGCTAATTTCAATCAAACATACTTCAAAATTCATAACCTCGATGTGCAATACTGTCGGTTGTAAGATAGTGCATAATTTGGATAAGATATTTAATATGTATTTTAAATAATATTAGAAAAACTTAATTAAACTAAAATGAATAATGAACATATATAACTTTATTTTTTTTCCTTAATTTTTAGTAAAATAACCTTCAACCTTTTTAATATAAAACTTAAAAAATAAAACTTGGAGACCATTTTTAAATGATATAAGTCGTTTGTATTTTGTTTTGTAAAAATAAACTTTAGATCAGGGTTGGGAATACAATAATATTTTATTGCAACAATAATAAAAAATTGCCTTTAGGGGCGATTTTGGCTATCAGGGGACAATAATCAGTAAGGAGCTGAATAAATAAATAGGTAACTGAACAGTAATGGCTGGTATACAACAAAAGGGGCGTTATTTTTTAATTTTTACCAAGGGGGCAATTATGAAAATGAGTTTGGGAAACCCTTCTCTATATAGAATAAAGTGAAACTTGTTTTTTACCTCAGCATGGATTCTTTCCTTAAACTGAAGGTCTTCTCTGACAGATTGAATTTTGTTTTCAAGATCAACTCTTTGCAGAGTTTCTTTTTCAAGAACTTGTTGACAACTTTCGTATTCTTGTTGCAATGCTGCTAGCTTGCTAGATAACTTCTCTGTAAAAAAAAAGTATTACAATCACCAAAAAAAGCAGACGTTTATTTGAAAGTTTTATTTTCTACCTATTTGAACTTATTACTAAATTTAAATTAATATTTTACATATAAAAACATTTAGACTAATCAAAGCGAAACTAAATTATAAATATGTTTTATTCAAAATAATATTAACTGCTGCCTTTATTTACATAATGCATCCTTCCATTTTGTACCTTAAATTTATAAAACAAACTTATATTACGTTTTTTAAAGCTATATTTAAATTTTGGTTTACATTTGCTTTATTAAGCTATAGCGTTAAAAGATTAAACTTAAATAAAGTTAAAAGTACTAACCTACTTTTATAAAACTATAAATATATATTAAAAAATAATAAACTATACAGAGTTTTAAAACTTTTGAAAAAAATGCTAATTTTCTGCATTTATAATGTTTAACAATATTTAACAGTTTACGTCAATAGTTTCAAAAAAATCAATTACTAAAAACTACTAAAAAAAGAAAAAAAACAAATACCATGAGATTTTTTAAGTTCGTCAAAGTCTTTTGACTGGGTAGCAATGAAGTTTTCTTTCAACTGAAGACTGCTGTGAACACTTTTCAACTCAGCTTGAAGTTTGTTGTTAGAACTTAAAAGTTCTTCGTTTCTGTTTTATTTTATAAACGTTTTACATACAACTCAAAAAAAATTCAAAACTTTTATTACTTTTACTATAATGATAATAAATTAAGTACGTCCAAAGAAAAGATAAGTTCAAGTCAAAAAATTCAAGTAAAATTTATTGGAAAAAGTATGCTTTAAATGTTAATTTCGCCTTTTCCCTTAAACTAATATAAAAAAAATTCTTAAAAAAACAGCAGTTTTCAAAGTCAGTTTATGTACCGTTGTTGAAACTCAAAATTAATTCTTTGCTGATTTTGTAATTGCTGCTGATACTGACTATGTGAAGGTCTTTTTGGTTTCTGTTTAACAATTCTAACTTCCGCCATTATTACTTAAAAGATTAAAGATACTAAACTATTAACAAATATAACCTACTACGAAAAAAAAAACAATGTTGTCAAATAATGTTAATTTCTTAAAAGAAAACCTGAATAAGTATAATGAAAAGTGTTAACTGATACGTAATTAGTAAACATAACTTAATTTAAAACATCTAGTTAAGCTCAAAAAGCTTTAAAAAGTTAGATAGAGATAGGAAAAAGAAAACAAAAATAGAGTGCATTAAAGGAATTTATCAGCCTCTAAAGCTAAAATAATAAAAACAAAAGAGGAAATTAACGCTCTAATAATTATTGCTTATCTATAAAACTTCGCAAAATAAACCCTTATTCAATGTATTAATTCATTCTTTGACGAAGTTATAAAATTACTTGAAACTAATAACAAAAAAAAATCTAATATTACTAGTGCGAAATATATAATCGAATATAAACTTATATAGCATTAAAATTCTTAAAATTTTTGTAGATACTTTTGCGCACGCATTTTGATAAGTTTAAACTATTGAAAAACTGACCACAATCAAGCAAACAAGCTCAGTTTCAATAAAATATTAGAATAGAATATATTTTGTTTAATAACCACGACATAATTGTCATAAAATATAAACACTAAAAAGTGTGCTAGTTTATAAAAGTAAGCTTAGTTTTAAATATTAACTTTAACTAACTTCGTTAAAGAGCTAATCAACTTATTTTCAAACATAAACAAAAAAAAGAATAAACGTTTGCTTTGAAAAAAGACTGAAAATTTGTTTAACCCTGGCAAATCCTAAAAAAAGGTTCCTTGTTAAAATGAAAAATTTATTTTTTATTAGTAATGGTTATCTAAAAAGTTAAAAGCAGAAGTTCCAACTTTTTTTTTGTAAAAAGCAGAGATAGGCTAAGTTTTAAAATAAGTTTTCATTTAATAATGGCTTTGTAAGTTGATATAAAACTACATTATTTTTTAAAAATTAAAAATGTTAAGTATTTCTTATACAAGTATGCAGTAATTTCAATTTATTATTGATAAAATGAAGCTAACATACTGCGTTGCTAAGTAGTAATGCTGCTGTTGTATAAAATTTTGTTCTTGTGTTTGCTGATGATGTAAACCATTCATTATAATATTTTTATCTATAATAAACACTACCACGAATTAAATTCCATTGTTATAGAATATGAATCAGACTCTATTTATTAAACTGACGTACTTATAGTTGAGTCACAATGAACTTTTTTTTATTAAAAACCATTAAATTAATCATATTTAATAACTACAAAAAAATTAATTTTAACCCAAATTTAACTCAATTAGTGCAACAACTTATCAGTGAACTTATATGTAGGAAACGATACAAAAATATCAAAAATCAATTATGTAGTTTGTTTAATTTGATTTTACATTTCAGTTTCAAAAATTGTAATTAATCACTATAAAATACTGCTAAGTGGATAATAGCTAAGCTAGCGGCTACACAACAGGTGTTAGATATTCTACACACAGCAACGCAAAATCGTTATCGATTAGTTAACTGTACACACGTATAATGCCTTAGATTGTCGGTAAATTTTGCAATAAATGTAATTTAGGTTTAATTTTTAAATAAATTAAAATTTACTTTTTAAAGTTTCATAATGTTTGTGATTGAACAACAATTCTCAAAACTTAAATAGTAGTGACGAATGTAAGAATTCTCTCTAGTAATAACTTTTACGACAGCGCTATGTGAAAGAGGACTACAATAAAGAAAGAATTCTAAAAGGTCGAATGCAAACTCGCCGTATGTTGTTGTTTGTTTAAGAAAGGCGGTGTGGAAATTTATTATTTGGTTTCTCCTAAATATCACATACCATAACAAACATATCTCACAGAACAGCGTAGTTTGCTCATTATTTTTATAAAATAAATTTATTTGGACGTACACTTAAATATTCAATGAAAATTTTAAAACCACTTTAAAAATAAAAAACAATTTTTCAATAAACAATGTATGATACAAATTCTAGATTTTTTATAACAGTAAAATAAAATATTAAAAACAAATATTCAAATTGAAAGCTAAATAGTTCAGAATATATTTTATAACAATAGAAACAGCAAACATTTAAGATACTTCATGCGTTATGCCAATCTAGGGCGGGGTTCGGTAATTCTACCTCAACTATTTTCACAAAATATTGTGTTTGCGCTGTTTTAGTAGCTATACGGTAACTTTAGAAGTAATTACTTATATGATATTCTAAGCAACCCTTGCAGTTACCATTATTATTTTAAGACTTACTTAAACTACAGCTATAAAAGTTAAATTATCACAAATATAAAATATAATTTAAATATATACTCAAATAATTAAACAATAAACATAAGTTTTAATTTAAAAGTAATAATAACAAAGTTTTTTCTAGTCTTACAATGATATCTAATAATACTTATAGTAATAATGAAAACTTCAACAAATAACTTATTAAATTCTTAATAAAAGTTTAGGACATTAGACTTTTTACGACAAACATCAAAATAAAATATAAATAAAAAGATGTGTGCAAATTAATTTATTTTTACTCAGTTTAAACTAACAAAATCAGTAGTTGATAAATTTTTCAAATAGTATTCTTCTTTAACAACTATCAAAATCAATTAATTGTATGTGTAATCAGAACTTTCTATTCAAGTAACAAAGTACCATATTAAGAAATAAAAAATTAGAAACTGTAGGAACCTTGTGAAAAACTAATAACATAATGTTGATTTACTACGATGTAGTAAGTAAGCTAAAT
This sequence comes from Thalia democratica, assembly GCF_965202585.1. Classification (NCBI taxonomy): domain Eukaryota; kingdom Metazoa; phylum Chordata; class Thaliacea; order Salpida; family Salpidae; genus Thalia; species Thalia democratica. The sequence goes on along the minus strand of NW_028139327.1, from coordinate 11,128 downwards.
TCTCACTCGAGTTTAATTTTCATTTAACTAATTTTAACTTCATTATTAGTTAAGAAGAGAAAACAAATAAAAAACTAAAACTGAACATTCAATAAACTTTCAATATCTGATATGCTTGATATAAATTGTTTATATTTATTTTAAAATAAATTTAAGTAACTTCTTTAATTGCTTACTATATAACACAAATAATTAAAATATCAACTGTTTTATAGCAGTGAAACAAAAAAACAGCAACAGTTTTCTAAATAATCTAGAGTAAAAGAAAGTAAAAATAAAGGAATTTTCCTATATTAAAGTTTAAAATTCTATATGTACCACAGATTATGCAACAGGTTACAAAACACATACGAATTTTCAGAATTTTATGCATGATTAAGTAGTACTAAGGAGCAATGTGATACTAGCCCTTCTGCTAGTAACCCTTATAACCAAACAACTTAAAAAGTTCCATAGCTTTATAAAGCAGTCTAAAAAGTAAATAAGATTATTCAAAGTTTCTAAGTTAACTTCGTACTTGAGTATGTCAAACTGTCTTGTTACAGCTTGATTTCTGTACAATATTTTGCTACACTTTTTTACTAAGCTGTTTATATAATTACATAGACTAAAAATTGAAGTATTTAGTTTGTTTTTTTTTTGTAGTAATAAAAATTGCTGAATATTTTGTTATGTGAGTTTATAAGACAAAATTTACCTTATCATTTTTAAGTTAGGGCTTAGAAATACAACTTTTAATGAAATCACATCTAAAAAATCAAGAACCAATAGAAATTACCTTTTTTATATGTTTTTAAAACTTATTAAAGATAATAATGATATTTCAAGCAATTTAAATAAATACTAACTCTTTTGTTGCATCATTCAATTTGTCAGCAAAATTTGCTCTATCAAGAGCATGTGAGCTTTTTCTTTGGAAGTTTCATCAAGAAGTCGCCTAGCTTCAGACAACTCAGCTTCATAATGCTCTTTAGCTTTGTAGTCTAATATATAACTCTAATATGATGTATATTTATAAACATTATGATTTATTAAATAATACTTAAACATAATACATAATACAAACTTTGATTAATTATATAAAAAAAAATTCCCTTTTTCTAGAAAACATAACAACATTTTTTGTTTGTTTCAAGTACAAATAATTAATACCAACCAATAAACTTAAAGACTTAGATAAATATTTTAAAATTCTAAAATTTTTATCTAAGTTATTTTTCATCCTTCAACTTTAAAGTTGAATATAAAAGTAGTAAATATTGTTTAATGGATTTTACTGTAAAATAAGATTTGTATACTAATTATTGTAAAAACTTTAATAACATTTTAAAGTTTAACTGATAAAAAAATGCTTTAAATTTAAATTAATTTTTATTTTTCAGAACAAATATAGGATCAAACTTTAGAAAGATTTTACCTTAAAACATTCAAAAAAACTATCTATTTTTATGTTATAACTTTTAAATTTTCACAACTTATTACACACTTAACTTTTTTTCAGTCAGATTCTTTAATAAAAGTAACTTAATAAGTTATTCATTTTTTACTCTAAATATTTTGTTAAGGAACTACTTTTTAAAAAAATGCAAACCTTGCTTGTTGAAACTTCTTCATATTGTTCAACTTGGACTTTCAAAGTGCTGTTTTCTGCTTCCAAGAGATCTGACCTGTAATTATAAATACTTTAGAAAAAAAAATAAATTATACTTGAAGATTATAACAATCGAAATACAATATTATGCTTATTATAATAGATTATACTTATAATATAACATAGTGTTGCATTTTGATATATTTAAAAAATATATTTCAAACGGTAGTGATTGATCATATAAATAACTTTAAACTTCAGACTTGTTACTATAACAACAAGCGTATTTCATTAATCATCATCCTTTTCAATAAAAAACTATTTATATTACAACAGCTAAGTATTTCATTAAACACCTTTTCCACATAAGCTGCCATGCGATTGTTGAGATGAGCCATCTGATCTTTCTGTTCCTTGTTGGAGGAAACTGATGGTGACAGAAAGGTGGGGAACCCACCCCTCATTGACTTTCTAGTCCTTGCAAAAAATAAAACATTATTTAGAATAACTGTTTTTTTTCAGTTTAACTTCAACTCAAAATATAAATGGTCGTTGATTAGTACTTAAATGTGGTTTACAATTAACTTTACATGTTAATTGTAAAATGTTACAATTTTCAGTTGTAATTTTTTTAACAACACAAATGTTTAAAAATTCTGAAGTTACTTTTATAAAAAATTATGTTCAACAATTACAAATTGATTAATATACATATTTTAACATTATGAAACATTTAGACTGTATTTATATAAGTTAAAAGTAATTAAGTTGTAAATTAATCACTAGGATTTAAAATAATTAGGATGTTCTACTATTTTTAATATTACAAAGTAAGAATACTAAACAACTAGAAAAAGACTAATTTTATTAACTATTTTTAATTTATATAACTTTAAAATACTCAAATTCTCAAGTTGTATAAATTTAAAAAACAACTTTTATTTAAAAAAATTTAAGGAATTTTTTTTCACATATAAATATGATACTAAAATTTATAACTATTTGATGTAAAATAAACTAAATTTACTTAAATTTAAAGACTAGTATAAGTCTTTAGAACTGGGATTGTCTTTAGGCATACTCTAAAATGCTGCAATACCAATAATTAATATTGTTGCAACAAACTAACAAATTCAAGTGAACAATTTTCATTACTAAACTGCTTATTTTTTCTTTTAAGGCAAAACAAAATAAGTATTTTTTTTTAAATAGAATAATCTACTACTTTGATCAAGGTTTTTAATAAAAACAATTAAGTTTTTTTTTATTTTTAATTCTCATCATTTAACTATAACTAATAGTAATGTGATTTTAACTTTAAACTTTTTTTTGATTTTTATATACAAAGACTATGTGTACATAAATATTTCAAATAACACTTGAATTTCAATAAATTTTAATACTAGATGATACACTTACTTTTTTCGTTGAACTGGTGTCTCCATAATAATTTTTTAAAAAAATCTAGAAAAACCTGAAAAAAAATCAAAACTTTAATATTCAAAAAGCTTCAAAGAAATTTTTTACCCAACTTAATCAATAGTTAAATTTCATACATTAATTACACATTAAATAAACTGTTTGATATAAACAAGGTTGCCACTGGTTTTTTTCCAAATTTTTCCAGGTTTTAAAAAGTACAAATTTGTGGGTCAATTTTTAGTTAACTTAAGTTTAAGGTAAGAAAACTGTGTTAAATATTATAAAAACATTGAAAGATTCTGCAAAGCTACTTTAAAATTTGTTTTTGATAAAAAAATTTCATGATTATAAAAACTTTTTGGTTTATATGATAGACTTTTTAATCAAATCAAAATCTTACTACTGAACATGTTAAAAATTCCAGGTTTTTCCAGGATTTTTTTTACCTAAATTGTCAAATTCCAGGTTTTTCCAGGATTCAAGGTAAAGTGGCAACCCTATATTAAATTCAACACTGTCACTAAAATAAGGTGCTACAAATGAAATTATAGCGGTTTATGAGGAATATATAAGTTGAGCTTAAAAAATATATAACTAATGTTAAAGCCATAGGGGAGTTTTAAAATGATGATTTTGTTACAATGATATTTAACTTGGCTAGCAGTTGCTTTTTACTGTTAGAGTTTGGTATAATCATATAACATTTGTAATCAATTAAAATATATAAATTTCTTAGAGTTGCCTCTCTTCAAATCAAAAACTTCTGCCTTGAATGATCAAAAACTATATCTTGAGTCTCCTTGAGATTTTCTAGAATTTCAAAATATCATGAGTGTGTTGCAACTTTGCAAAATGTAACTAATTTTAAAATTTAGTTTAGATTTTTTTTTGTTTAAAATGTGCAATACAGTAGGGTTGAAAAAACCCATTAAACTTCTGAAGCAAATTACTCAACTTTTATTTTGTATAAAATTATTTGAAGACTTCTCTTCTTTTAACTCAGTTATTTTTGTAAGTCTATTTGTTTAAAAAGTCAACCTTTAAAATTGCAGTTGAAACTTTTCCAAAAACATTTAAAATCTAAACCGTTAGCAACTAATTAAAACAGCATATTTTTAAAAATATTTAAGTATTAAATGCATTGATTTATCAAAAGTATTCAAAAGTTTTTGATTTTTTTTTACTTTATAACTTTATTTTTTCTTTCAATTATGATTTTATGAAAACTCATTTTTCAAAAAAAAACATTGAACAAGAGTTAAAAAATTCAAAAAACAAATTGGCTTAAAACCAAAACTTGAACAAAAAAATTTAACATATTTCAGAAAAATAAACAAAACTTTAAGTTTATTAAATAGAAATTAATTGAAATTTTTTTTATATAAGGCTAAAATATAGTTTTAAAGTTTTACTGGTTGCTAAAGGACTAAATTTTAGATTTTAAAATTAAAAATTTGAATACATGATTAAGAAAATAAGTATTGGTTTTTTAAAAAAATTACTGAGTGAAAAGAAAAGTCTTTGAAGAAAATTTCAATAAAAAATATTTCAAGTATAGTAATTTATTTTCAGAAATTTATGAATAATTTAACACTAGTTATGGTTATAACAAACCCACACACATGCAAAATGATTCTGAAAAAAATTAACAAAATAATTATGATTTTATTTCACAAATGTTGACACAATAGAAACTAAACATAAGCATTTTTGTACAAAACTAAAAATTACCTTTAGTGAATAGTACTCATTGCCTAAATTGCTTAGCTTATCTGAGATATAAAATACAAGAATAGAAATCTAATGACAAAAAATACTTTAAAGAGTTGCCTTTTTTTTGAAGCAAAAAAGCTAAAGTAAACAAAAACTAGCTTAAGTTTATGACAAAAAAAATCTCTTAATTAGGCTTGAATATCAAAAATACAATACTAAAATGACTTATAGATCTAGCTAGAATTAGAATAATTACTTATCAAAAAATTAAAAGAATTTCAACCATAAAAACCAGTCTGAGATACAGTAAAAATTTTAAAACTAAAGATTTTTGTAAAAACTTTAAACCAAGCCTAATTTCTCTAAAAGTTTCAACTAGCCTGAGTTGGCAACACAGTTTTTAAAATTATCTAAGTAGCCTGAGTGTGTTGCAAGCCTATATAAATTTGTTGTATATAATACTTATACTTATTTAGATAAAATTTTATTATACTACACATAAAAACTGTTTGAATTTCTAGGTATTTTTCAAAAATAATCATATCTAGATTTGTTTTGCTTAAGTTTTGAAATTTTAGGTTTTGAGGTAAATTGGTCACCCTAAAAAACTATAACAAAACAAAATATCAAGCAAAAAGTAATGTAATAATATGTACTGATTTCAGGGTTGCCACTCTTTGAGCCACAAAAAGACTATCTTGAGCCATCCTTGGTTTTTAATTCTTAATAAAAGTGTTTTGCTTCATCCTGAACCAGACTGAGTTTAAAAATAAATCATAGTATCCTGAGCTGTCTGAGTCATCCTAGGATTTTCAAAAATTTCAAAATATTCTGAGTAACCATAGTAAATGGCAACCCTGTTACAAGCTTTCTTGTCTGATGGTTAAAATAGTATTTTAAAAATGTTTTTACTAGTATAAAATTTCTCAAAATATACTTATTTTTTTTTTTAGTTCGGAAAATGTTTAAATCTTTTATAGGACACTGTAGTTAAATTTCTTGAGAGTTGAATTCTATCATTTCACATATAAATATTGAATAAAGAAGGTTTTTTAATGATACTTAGTCAAAATTTTGAGTTTTACAGATTCTTTCAAAAAGTATTAAGTTCTAGGGTGTTCCAGTTTTTTTACCTAATCTTTTAAATTCAAGTTTTTTTCATGTGAAATGGCTATCCTGTAGAAAGGACAATATACAGGAGGAAGAAATAGTTTGTGACAATTATATCTGTAATTTCTATAATGAAGAACAGGGTTGCCACTCTGTTAATCAAAAACTGTTTTGAGTGACTTTAATCTGCCCTGAGTTGATTTATTGAAATTCTAAAAAAAAATTTTTAACTTTTCAAAACTAATAAAAACCTAATGATTCAGCAAATAGGTTAAAAATAACAAAATATTGCAACTAAAATTTATTAAAAAACTTTTAAACACTGTCCTGAGATTTAAAAATCTTAAAACTATGCTGAGGTTTTTAAAAAAAAACAAAACTATCTTGAGTCAGCTTGAGTTTAAAAAAACTTCAAAATATCTTGGAGTTATACTATGAGCGTGGCAACCTTTAAAATGGCAGAAAGAAAGAAAAAAAAAGAGAACGCTCACAACTATGGTCAATGGATTGGTGTGGAGAAAGACCTTTTGGTCATCAAGCCTCACACCATATATGTGTAAATAACTTTGATAAGTTTTATTTAAAACTTTGATAAAATTTAATTTTAAACTAAATGTATGTTTTTTGTTTTTTTTAACTTCAACTAATTAGAGAAATTAATTCTTAAAAGAAAAAAAAAGGTATGCACTCTTTTTTAAACCCATTACTGCCAATATTGACCATGAAAATCATAGTCTACCATGGGCACCACACCGTCTCCTCCAAAAAATTTCAATTTTTATGATCATGTACGTTCACATTTTTCTTGTTGCCATAGATTTTAAAAGGATTTCTTACTTTTCAAAGTGTTTCTACAACATTATTGTTAAATTTTCATTAGATTTCTAGATTTTGATAACTATTAAGATCAAAAAAGTTAATAAAAATAAATGCTGAGTTGCTAAAAAAGCTATAGTTTCTCAATTTATTTCTCTAAAGTTTGGAGCTTTTTTTCTTCCCTACCTTTTCAGCAATTTATTGTTCAGTTTTATAAAACAACAAAAAAATAGCTCAAAACTTTTGGTCCTAAGACACAGTTAGTGAAACTTTGGTTTATTGAGTGGCACAGCTCTAGGATACCTTTTAATGTCTTGTCCAGGACAGAAGCTCACTAAACATAATTTACTTTAAAACTTATATTTAATCTTAGTAAAGATATCTAACATTAAAGTTGACAAAAAAAATTAATAGAAAAAAATTGCAGCTACAGATGTTATACAGTCCAAGTTTCAAGGATTGACAATAATGCTTTATCTGACTAGTTTAAAAAGTTAAGTTGACTGTACAAAATGCTGTTAAGAATCCTTTACAGTTTTTACAAAACATTAAGACAAAACTTAACAATGTATAACCTACTTCCTTTTGGAGTAGTGGTCCTAATATACGCAATGAAAACTCATGGAGTTTAGCGTTGTAAAATCAAAACCCAGTGGTTGTCACATCAGGTTGCCACTCTTTGAGCCAAAAAATCTTCCCTGAGTGACCAAAAATTTCCCTGAGTAACCTTAAATTTCCTGAGTTTCCTGAGTATTTTTCAAATCTTAAAAAAAAATGTTTCTCTTCTAACACAAATTATTAATACCTCATTCTCATTTTTCTTCTTTAATAATAAAAAGAAGGTTGTATGTGTATGCTTCTGCATTAAATTTCTGAAAAAAATTGTTTTCAAAAACTCAATCTTAAAAGTTTAAACCAATTATCAATGTATTGATTAATGCTGTCATCACCCTCTTTTGTTTTTAGTATCTTCATGCTGACAAGTTGTTGGACCAACCTTGTAAAATTTCTGACACAACGGTCTTTACCCATTCCAATTAGACATGCCGGATTTAAAACAGCAGCCCTTCTTAAAAATTTCAAACCAACAGTCATTTTTGTTTTAATTTTTTTTATTATAGCAAATATAAAAGTTTACATTCATTGTGAAATGACTTGAACAAAATGTTAGAAACTTTACCTTGATTTAGCAAATCTTGAATTAAAGTAGAAGCAGCACATCCTAACTCTACATCTTTTTTGTGAAAACTTTTATTTGAAAATTCTCATTATTTAGTTCAAGTAGCTTTTTTCCATTTGAATGGGCTTCCATGAAAGAAGTAGTAAAAACAATATTCATTAACTTGTATACTAACTTCTGTATATCATCATACATGAAAGGACTGCTACTACTTTTGAAATTATTATTTATAAACAAAAATTTAACCTCTATTTTTTTAACAAAAGTAATACAACTCTAATCTGTATTCATTTAAATTTTTTTTTACTGAAAACAAGTAGTTGTAAACAAATAACAATAACTTTATTATTTAAAAAATAAGAACTAATAGTACAACATAGTGTTTTTTTAAACTACCTAAGTAACTAAAATAAAAAGTTTATTAGAACTTTTCAATGAATAGTTAACAACAACTTTCATTTCTCTAAACTGTTTGATTTTACTTAAGTAAATATAAATTTAAAACTTAAAAAACTACAATGTTAATACTAAGAATGTTGAAGGACTAGCCGTAAGGCTAAAAAAATTCTAAATAACCCCTTAAATAATAAAAATTACTACTTTTGAACAAAATATTGAAACTGGATTAACTAAACCTCATTCTAGATCTAGAAAAAAATTTCCCTGAGATTTTCAAAAACTTCCCTGAAATTTAGAGAAAAAAATCAAAACTTCACTGAGTTTCCCTGAGTTAAAAGAAAAATGCCAAAATTCCCTGAGATTCCCTGAGATTCCCTGAGTTCCCTGAGTGTGTGGCAACCCTGTCACATATACAAAAAAACAGTTTTTTTCTATCTTTTAAAAATCTATCAGTAGAGTTTATCTTCAACATCAGCACAAGTTAAATATTTTTATTTACTACTAACAAATGAAAATTTAGGTTTATAAACTATAAAATAGAGATTGTTTCTAAAAATTGAAATACTTTAATAAAATTTAAATTTTTAATATCACAACTAAAAACACTACTTAAATCTGAATTAAAATAAGACTTATGTATTAATTAAAGTAAATTAGCACCAGCTTATACTTATGGTTTCTTACCAAACCCATAATATTTTTATAAGTTTATGAGTAGTACAAATTCAAAATTCATTTTAATATAAAACAAATTCATTGAAATAATTATTCAATTCATATTGTTTAAATACCTTGCAAAATTAAAGTGGTATATAATTATGATAATAATGTAGGTTTTAAACTAGCTAGACTTATTTACAGTTTGTTTACGCTTGGCGCGCCTTACATCCTACTTTAAAAAGTTAAAATGCAACTTAATTCCCTCTTTTAGTAAAGAGCTGTAAAACTAAAAAATTGATAGTTAATTCGTTTAAACACTAAATAAAAAATAGTGCTACATAACTGTAAAATTTAATAATTATACAGATTGATGATTCAACTGGTTTTAAATAAGAATTTAACCATAATTACTTAAATTTAAAAAGTTTAATAATTGATTTCAATTATTGCATTATCAGAATATAGTGTTAATATAGTTAATAACAAAGATTTGAAATGTCTAGCTAAAATAAGTTACGCCATAAAGAATTAAGTGTAAAAGTCTGTTTAAAAGGTTTTAATTAGAGTTAAGTTATACATTGCTGATTTAAAGTTGTTTATAAAAATAAATTGTTGAAACAAAAACATTTAAGATTTTAGAAAATTAAACTAAAAATACATTACAAAATAAGACAAAAAACGACAATAATAATACTAAAACACGCTAAATATAAAGTTTGAAGTTGTAGAAATCTCGTTGATTACAAATTTTCGGCTCGTGAGTTTTAATAAGCAATGGTTGAAGAACTGAGAAATTATTGTTTATTGTTAAATTATCAGAATATAGTGTTAATATAGTTATATACAAAGATTTGAAATGTCTAGCTAAAATAAGTTACGTCATAAAGAATTAAGTGTAAAAGTCTGTTTAAAAGGTTTTAATTTAGAGTTAAGTTATACATTGCTGATTTAAAGTTGTTTATAAAAAAAAAATTGTTGAAACAAAAACATTTAAGATTTTAGAAAATAACATAAAAATACATTACAAAATAAGACAAAAAACGACAATAATAATACTAAAAACACGCTAAATATAAAGTTTGAAGTTGTAGAAATCTCGTTGATTACAAATTTTCGGCTCGTGAGTTTTAATAAGCAATGATTCAAAAACTGAAAAATTATTGTTTATTGTTAAATTATCAGAATATAGTGTTAATATAGATATATACAAGATTTGAAATGTCTAGCTAAAATAAGTTACGCCATAAAGAATTAAAGTGTAAAAGTCTGTTTAAAAGGTTTTAATTAGAGTTAAGTTATACATTGCTGATTTAAAGTTGTTTATAAGCAAAAATTGTTGAAACAAAAACATTTAAGATTTTAGAAAATTAAACTAAAAATACATTACAAAATAAGACAAAAAACGACAATAATAATACTAAAAACACGCTAAATATAAAGTTTGAAGTTGTAGAAATCTCGTTGATTACAAAATTTTCGGCTCGTGAGTTTTAATAAGCAATGGTTGAAGAACTGAGAAATTATTGTTTATTGTTAAATTATAAGAATATAGTGTTAATATAGTATATACAAAGATTTGAAATGTCTAGCTAAAATAAGTTACGCCATAAAGAATTAAGTGTAAAAGTCTGTTTAAAAGGTTTTTAATTAGAGTTAAGTTATACATTGCTGATTTAAAGTTGTTTATAAAAATAAATTGTTGAAACAAAAACATTTAAGATTTTAGAAAATTAAACTAAAAATACATTACAAAATAAGACAAAAACGACAATAATAATACTAAAAACACGCTAAATATAAAGTTTGAAGTTGTAGAAATCTCGTTGATTACAAATTTTCGGCTCGTGAGTTTTAATAAGCAATGGTTGAAGAACTGAGAAATTATTGTTTATTGTTAAATTATCAGAATATAGTGTTAATATAGTTATATACAAAGATTTGAAATGTCTAGCTAAAATAAGTTACGTCATAAAGAATTAAGTGTAAAATGTCTGTTTAAAAGGTTTTAATTAGAGTTAAGTTATACATTGCTGATTTAAAGTTGTTTATAAAAAAAAATTGTTGAAACAAAAACATTTAAGATTTTAGAAAATTAAACTAAAAATACATTACAAAATAAGACAAAAAACGACAATAATAATACTAAAAACACGCTAAATATAAAGTTTGAAGTTGTAGAAATCTCGTTGATTACAAATTTTCGGCTCGTGAGTTTTAATAAGCAATGATTCAAAAAC
>NW_028139326.1:100000-103464 GCF_965202585.1 Thalia democratica | reverse complement strand
GCTTTAAACAGCAAAAGGCCGGCGCCGACTTTCAGTAACGTTCGCAAGGCTTTTAAGCCGAGTGATAGAAAAGGTCTGTATTTATACAGTAAAAACGCTCAGTCGAGCAACGGGTTTAAACGCCCTCGGATAGTTATCTGGTTGATCCTGCCAGTAGTCATATGCTTGTCTCAAAGATTAAGCCATGCAAGTGTAAGTACGAGCTCACGTACAGTGAAACTGCGAATGGCTCATTAAATCAGTTATGGTTCATTTGATTGTACGCTTTTACATGGATAACTGTGGCAATTCTAGAGCTAATACATGCGTAAAGCGCCGAACTGACGTGAGGCGCGCATTTATCAGACCAAAACTAACCGGCTTTCGGGTCGTTACAATGGTGACTCTGGATAAGCTTGCGGATCGCACGGCCTAGTGCTGGCGACATCTCATTAAAGCAACTGCCCTATCAACTATCGTCGGTACGGTATCGGCCTACCGAGGTTGTAACGGGTGACGGAGAATCAGGGTTCGATTCCGGAGAGGGAGCCTGAGAAACGGCTACCACATCCAAGGAAGGCAGCAGGCGCGCAAATTACCCATTCCCGGCTCGGGGAGGTAGTGACGAAAAATAACAATGCAGACCTCGTACGAGGTCCTGCAATTGGAATGAGTACACTTTAAACTTTTTAACGAGTATCCATTGGAGGGCAAGTCTGGTGCCAGCAGCCGCGGTAATTCCAGCTCCAAAAGTGTATATTTAAGTTGTTGCGGTTGAAAAGCTCGTAGTTGGATATAGGGACGGCGAGGTTGGTCGGTCGAAAGGCTAGCACTGGCCTCGTTGTTCTTGTTGGTCGGTGCCTTCGCGGTGCTCTTAACTGAGTGTTGCGGTGGTCCGGCAAGTTTACCTTGAAAAAATTAGAGTGTTCAAAGCAGGCTTTACGCTTGTATAATGTTGCATGGAATAATGGAATAGGACCTCGGTTCTATTTTGTTGGTTTTCGGAGCACGAGGTAATGATTAATAGGAACGGACGGGGGCATCCGTACTGTGCCGTTAGAGGTGAAATTCTTGGATCGGCGCAAGACGAACGACTGCGAAAGCATTTGCCAAGAATGTTTTCTTTAATCAAGAGCGAAAGTCAGAGGTTCGAAGACGATCAGATACCGTCCTAGTTCTGACCTTAAACGATGCCGACTAGCGATCGGGCAGTGTCGAACTTAAGAACTGTCCGGCAGCTTCCGGGAAACCAAAGTCTTTGGGTTCCGGGGGAAGTATGGTTGCAAAGCTGAAACTTAAAGGAATTGACGGAAGGGCACCACCAGGAGTGGAGCCTGCGGCTTAATTTGACTCAACACGGGAAATCTCACCCGGCCCGGACACAGCGAGGATTGACAGATTGAGAGCTCTTTCTTGATTCTGTGGGTGGTGGTGCATGGCCGTTCTTAGTTGGTGGAGCGATTTGTCTGGTTAATTCCGATAACGAACGAGACTCTTACTTGCTAAATAGCTGCTCGACCCATTGGGTCGGAGACAACTTCTTAGAGGGACTAGTGGCGTTTAGCCACACGAGATTGAGCAATAACAGGTCTGTGATGCCCTTAGATGTTCGGGGCCGCACGCGCGCTACACTGACCGGATCATCGTGTGTTCCCTAGGCCGAAAGGTCCGGGTAATCCGTTGAACCCCGGTCGTGCTAGGGATAGGGACTTGCAATTGTTTCCCTTGAACGAGGAATTCCCAGTAAGCGCGAGTCATTAGCTTGCGTTGATTACGTCCCTGCCCTTTGTACACACCGCCCGTCGCTACTACCGATTGAATGGTTTAGTGAGGTCCTCCGATTGAGCCTGGTACGTGCGGCAACGCACTCGCCGGTGTTCGAAAAGACGATCGAACTTGATCATTTAGAGGAAGTAAAAGTCGTAACAAGGTTTCCGTAGGTGAACCTGCGGAAGGATCATTAACGAATCGAAATTTGATTTCAAGCGACGTCTCTTCTTCGAAGGGACCGAGCCCTGTAACTGTTATAGTTCGGTCGCGTTGCTTCCTGACAGCGGGAGTAATAATTCAGCACGCAAGTGCTGGCGCGGCCGCTTCTTTTTGAACACGATTTTTTGGTTGCATTGAGATTGATTAACACGAGAGATCTCTTAGCGGTGGATCACTCGGCTCGAGCGTCGATGAAGGACGGAGCTAGCTCCGAGAAGTAATGTGAATTGCAGGACACATTGAGCATCGATATTCTGAACGCGTATTGCGGCCTCGGGTAATCCTGGGGCCACGTCCGTCTCAGGGTCTTTAACACACCGATCCTTTCATTAGTTTGAAAGTGCCTGCGACTCGTTTCTTAATTAAGGAGCGTGTCGTCAAAGACAGCTGGTCTGGCGATTTCACAGCTGAAGCGTGAGCAGCCTGCTGGCCTCGGGTGAGGTAGCAACGACGGTAGGTGCTCGAGAATAAGTTAAGTGACTTCAAAAGGCCGACGTACAAAGCGCATGTACTTTTATAGTACATCACTTTTGACCTGAGATCGGGCGGGACGACCCGCTGAACTTAAGCATATCACTAAGCGGAGGAAAAGAAACTAACAAGGATTCCCCTAGTAACGGCGAGTGAAGCGGGATAAGCCCAGCGCTAAATCCGAGCCTTTTTGGAGGGCGAGGAAATGTAGCGTATGGAATTCAGCATGCGGCGAACCAACGACTGCCCACGTTCTTCTGATCGAGGCCTTTTCCCAGAGCGGGTGTTAGGCCCTTGGCGGCGGTCGTAATTCGTCCTAGCGGTTTTCCCGGAGTCGGGTTGTTTGGAAATGCAGCCCTAAGCGGGTGGTAAACTCCATCTAAGGCTAAATACTGGCTCGAGACCGATAGCGAACAAGTACCGTGAGGGAAAGTTGAAAAGCACTTTGAAGAGAGAGTTAAAGAGTACGTGAAACCGCTTGGAGGCAAACGGAGGCGCCCATCGAGTCGCCGGACGTTTTCAGGCGCTGCGAGAGCTGTCCTACTGTTTGAGTGATCTTCGGAGACTCTTACGGTTGCGCTGGCGTCGCGGCGCTGCACTAGCGTTCGGCGAGGGCCGCGACCGGTTGCTGGGCTGACTTTGGTCGTTCGCAAGGTAGCTCTTCTTCGGAAGAGTGTTATAGGCGTTCGATTAGCTTCGGCTCGGCGACCGAGGAGAGATTCCGCGTCGGTCTTCGGACAGGCTGCGTGTTGATCGCTGGAATACGGCTTTGGAAACTGCTCGCAGTCTCTAGAGTTTGTACAAGGCCTTCTTCGCGTTAGCGCTCAGACGCCAGGGGTCTGCGGCTTAAGCTGGCCACGTCTCCGACCCGTCTTGAAACACGGACCAAGGAGTCTAACACGCGCGCGAGGTGTTGGGCAGTACGAAACCCGAAAGCACAGTGAAGGCAAACGAGGCGAGATCCTTTCATTAGGCGCATCGCCGGCCGATCCCATAGGCCGCGTCCTAGGGGTCGAGCAAGAGCG
>NW_028139326.1:85000-95000 GCF_965202585.1 Thalia democratica | reverse complement strand
ATCATAGTATTTAATATAGAATATAGTTAACAATCTTTTAAACAAAGTCTTAAATAAAGTTACAGGGAGTAATTGTAATTAAAACACCAAAAAAAAAGGTTTTAATAAAAAAAATACTTACATCAAGTTGAAATTTTATAAGGAATAATTTTAAAATATCAAATTGATTGTAAATCAAGTGCAAATAGGTTTTTTAAACAAACCGAAGGGTTTATAAAGGCTTGTAAACGCTTTCAAACGCCTACGACCATACCACACTGAGCACACCCCATCTCGTCCGATCTGGGAAGTTAAGCAGTGTCGGGCGTGGTTAGTACTTAGATGGGTGACCGCTTGGGAATACCACGTGCCGTAGGCCTTTGCTTTTTGAATTCATCTTTTTTGTACTATTTTTCTTTCTGACCTATTTATACTTATTACTCGTTTATTTACATTTCTTTAACGCTTAAAAGAAAAGTAAATTCTAGTTATTAGCAAATAAAAACGTAAGCCAATCAGATAACGTTATTTGCTGTTTAAACCAATTAGAGCGCTAAAAAAGTGGTTTGACCAGTTTGAGATATCGAAAAAATAATGGCACCATCTTGTAGAGTACAATTTTCTGAGTTAAAATTAATACAATTAGTCTTTTATACTAAAACTTAAAAGTTTTTTTGTCCAAAAACAAATAAAAGCGTGGCTACTTGAAAAATCAAACGAAAATAAATTTTGCACTTTTGTATTGTGAGTCATAATAAGTTATTTACTGTTACCAACAGATACTAGCAAAAGCTTTTTAAAGTTTTGTATTAACTTAATGTATTTGTAATTACTTTTACTTAATAGAAACTATTGAATTACGTTTACTTAGTTTACTTTTGTATGTGTATTAAATATATAGCAATTTTGTTTGAACTTAAATAAGGACTATTAAACTATTAAAAGAAAACTATCAAAGTTTACTAACTCAAAAGCTAAATCTTAGTTATATTGTTATAAACATTTATGTTGTAATTTACTAATAACTAAATGAGTTTATTTCAAACAAAAAGAATTAAATAATGTTATGTTATGTCAAGCCTACTATATGAGGTATATAGGTATATAAGGTATACAAGCTTATGTTTGAAAGTTATAATAATTAAAATAAAAATAAATATTTAGTTGGTAAAATTTGTATGTTTTAATATGCTTTGAAATTAGAGTTAGTATAGATGTTTTTTTTTAAATATAATAAATATAAGTATTTAGTTACTAATAATAAACTAAAATACCAATTTTGTAGTTAATACAAAAAAAAAAACTTATCTTACTTAAAGTTCACTGTAATTGAAACATTATACAAAAGCTTTATAATTATAAGCTTTGAATAATTCTATTTGAATAAATAATAGATTCATAACTATATTCATGTTTGCATATTTAAATTATAAAAAGTTAGTGTTTTGTGTATTGACTTTATGATTATTTTATTTTAGTAACTGTTAGTTTTATACTTTAATAAAAGAAATATGGTTAACAAGTAAGTTAAAAATGAAAGAAGCATAAAAAAACACACTAATTAACTGCTTATTCAATAGTTTGATTATTTAATTATTTTTCTGTTATATAGTTTAATCGTATTGTATAAAAAATACAGAGGTTTAAAGTAAGTTTGAATAAAAATAAAACAAAACATATAAAATAAGCATTAGTTAAAATACATAGTTTTTTTTTCTAAGAAAATTTAATTCTTTAATAATAAGTAGTAATTTAAATAAAAAATAATACAAATAAAGTTATACAATATATATACAATAGTTTGTCAAACTAGGCAAACACTACTAGGCAAAAAACAAACTAGGCAAAAAACCTACAAAGTAGGCCACCACTACAATCCAATGTTCCAACTGGAAATTCAATGAGATCGTTACTGTACTTGTGATGAACGTTGATAATCCCCAAGATTGTAAGTCGAAGGCCTTACCCAACCTAACCAGCGCACTGGTTTTCTTACAACTGAATTAATCAACATTTATTATTGAATATAATCATTATTGATAGATAGAGGAATGTTGACAATCAACAACAGATTGTAGGTCAAAGGCATTACTCGACCCAAGTACCCACAACCTAGATTGAACAACATTTATTAGATAGATTTGTTTATTGATAGATAGAGGAATATTGTCAATCCACAACAGATTGTAAGTCAAAGGCATTACTCGACCCAAGTACCCACAACCTAGATTGAACAACATTTGTTAGATAGATTAGTTAGATAGATAAATAGTACAGTATAATCTCAAAGAATTTGAAGCCCGAACATTGAACGATAGTGGTGTTTCGTGACGACTAGCGGGATTCGATCTTACAACCTTCTGCTTATGAGTCAGCTGATAAGACCACTGACCCACCGCGCCACGACAAAGATAAAGAAATATTTTGCTATATAAATAGGTTGATTTTTATAATTTTGTTATACAGTGTCAATTACAGTGAACTTCAAGTAAGATATACAACAGTATATATATTTCCGAGTCTGACTTTGAGTACTTTTTATATATTATTAACAAGATTTTTTAGGAGTAATATCTGTTTAGTTCTTTAATATATCTTTAAAATAATAATATTTTTTAAGGTGTTTAAAACTTTTAGAAGCTGTATGTAATGTCTTTTAGTTTAATAGTTCTTTTAAATTAGTAAAAAAAATAAACATGGTTGAGTTATCAAATTAAACAAAATAGAACGTCAAGTATTTAATTACTAAAATTAATTTAATTAAAAAAAAAATCTCAGGTAATCTAAAATGTCAGGAATTATTTAAAAATAAATATAAATTTAAAACTTATTATATTGAAAAGATTGATGAATAATACTCTTGAATGTATGCAATGTTTGTATTTGTAATGCAATAACATAAATGGATAGATCAATGACAAATTGTAAACATATTGTATTATTTTATTTTACGATTTTATTTTATTTATTTAATAATTCAATAAACTTTACTTCTACTTTTCCTGGTCTTAGGTAATTTATAGATAACAATTGTTTAAACAAACACTTTTGTACAGTTACAATACAGTTTTAGTACAGTTTGGGAGTAACTGTTGATTAAAAAAACAAAAAAAAAGTTAATTCAGGTTAAAATTTTATAAGGAATAATTTTAAAATATCAAATTGATTGTAAATCAAGTGCAAATAGGTTTTTTAAATAAACCGAAGGGTTTATAAAGGCTTGTAAACGCCTTCAAACGCCTACGACCATACCACACTGAGTACACCCCATCTCGTCCGATCTGGGAAGTTAAGCAGTGTCGGGCGTGGTTAGTACTTAGATGGGTGACCGCTTGGGAATACCACGTGCCGTAGGCTTTTGCTTTTTGAATTCATCTTTTTTGTACTATTTTTCTTTCTGACCTATTTATACTTATTACTCGTTTATTTACATTTCTTTAACGCTTAAAAGAAAAGTAAATTCTAGTTATTAGCAAATAAAAACGTAAGCCAATCAGATAACGTTATTTGCTGTTTAAACCAATTAGAGCGCTAAAAAAGTGGTTTGACCAGTTTGAGATATCGAAAAAATAATGGCACCATCTTGTAGAGTACAATTTTCTGAGTTAAAATTAATACAATTAGTCTTTTATACTAAAACTTTAAAGTCTTTTTGTCCAAAAACAAATAAAAGCGTGGCTACTTGAAAAATCAAACGAAAATAAATTTTGCACTTTTGTATTGTGAGTCATAATAAGTTATTTACTGTTACCAACAGATACTAGCAAAAGCTTTTTAAAGTTTTGTATTAACTTAATGTATTTGTACTTAGTTTAAATTAATAGAGTTTATTTGGTTTACTTTATTATGTGTATTGAATGTGCTAGTATCTAAAAATAAATACAACTAAAACAAAACAAACAAGGAGAGTACTTGAATAGAACCAACACAATTTACAGACCAGTTGTGTACTAAATTTAAAGAAATTCTGAATAGTGAATATGCAATTATTATTATAAGTTCAAAGTTCACTTTAATTTAAATTAATGTATTTTGTAAATTGGTTTTATTTAATACGATAGTAGTGAATTACTTTATTTAATTTACTTTAGTATGTGTTGTATAACTTTATTTAAACCAGAAGCAAAACGGGATTATACTTTCAATAAACTACACAATTTACAGACCAGTTGTGTACTAAATAAAAAGCTATTGTGAATAGTGAATATGCAATTATTATTATAAGTTTATAAGTTCACAGTTTACAAAAGCTTTAGAATTTAGTTATTATTTTGTTCATATTTGCATATCTAATTTATGAAAAGTTAGTGTTATGTGTATTGGCTTTTTAATTTCTTTATTTGTAGAACTGTTAGTTTTATATTCTAAAGAAACATTTTTAAATAAATATGTTTAACAAGTAACTTAAAAATGGAAGAAATATATTGTATATATTGAACTATTTATATTTATTCTAGCTATTTGCTTAGTGTATTTATTAATGTGATTATTTTATTTTGTTGTTTGTCTTATAGTTTAATCGTATTGTGTTGAAATATATATAACAAATACAGAGGTTTAAAGTAAGTTTAAATGAAAATAAAATAAGACATATAGTTGAAATATAAGTTTAAAAAAATAGTTTTTTTTTTTATTTCTTTGTTTGTTTGATTGTTTGTTTATTATATAATCGCGACGTGTCATTTTATTACTTTTAAGCATACTAAATATAATAATAGGTATAGTTATAGGAAAAATTCAATTAGTTTCTAATGTAATAAAAAAGTTTATTTCCACAAATAAATAAATACCTGAAAAATCAAATGAAAAATAAATTTCGCACTTGTATTGTGAGTCATAATAGGTTATTTACTGTTACCAACAGATACTAGCGAAGGCTTTTTAAAGTTCTATGTTAATTCAATGTATTTGTACTTAGTTTTATTAAAATGACAGTATTGATGGTTACGTTTATTAAGTATGTTTATTTAACGTTATGTAACTCAAGTAAAACCAGAAGCAAATAAGGAGACTACTTTCAATAAACTACACAATTTACATACCAATTGTATACTAAACTTAAAGCTATTCTATTTTATTCTTGATAGTTATTTTAAAGTTATTAAATTATACAAATGTATTTTGTAAAGTAGTTTTATAAAGTTACTATAGTTTATCTAACTTACTATAGTATGTGTTATATAACTTTAATTAAACCAGAAGCAAAAAGGGAGACTACTTTAAATAAACTACACCATTTATTGTTATATATAACTCTAATAAAACCAGAAGCAAAAAGGGAGACTACTTTAAATGAACTACACAAATTAAAAATATATTATTATTTATAAATCAATCGTGTTGTGTTTCAAAATACATTTTTCAAATATTGTTTTACAAGTATTTATCAGTTATTTAGTTTTCTTTTTATAGTTTAGCCGTATTGTTTTATTTATTTGTTATTATTTTTATTTAATTGTTTGCTTATTATATTTATCGCCATGTGCTTAAAAAATAAAACAACTATAAAGGTTAAAAAAGTAAGTTTAAATAAAAATAAAATGAAACATATAAAATAAGTTTATGATTTTTTTATTATTATTATTATTTAATTGTTTGCTTGTTATATTTATCGCGATGTGCTTAAAAGAATAGAACAAATACAAAGGTTTAAATTGTAAGTTTTAAATAAAATAAAATGAAACATACAAAATAAGCTTATGATTTATTATTATTTTTATTATTATTTTTATTTCATTGTTTGTTTATTATATCTATCGCGATGTGCTTAAAAAATAAAACAACTATAAAGGTTTAAAAAGTAAGTTTAAATAAAGATAAAATGTAACATATAAAATAAGCTTATGTTTGATTTTTTTAATTTATTTTCATTTAATTGTTTGTTTATTATATTTATCGCAATCTGCTTAAAAAAATAAAACGAGTATTAAGGTTTGAAAAGTAAGTTTAAATAAAAATAAAATAAAACATATAAAATAAGCTTATGTTTTTTTTTTTTTTTTTTTTATTATTATTATTTTTATTCAATTTTTTGTTTATTATATTTATCGCAATGTGCTTAAAACGATAAAACAAATATAAAGATTTAAAAAGTACGCTTAAATAAAAAATAATACAAATAAAGTTTATTTATAATAAATATATATATTTAAAACATTAAAAAAAGTAGTTTATACATATTTTTTTTTATTTATTTCTTTTAAACATATTAAATAAAGTATAAAAAAGTATTAAAACATTTAAACGTAGCATAAATAAGCTTAAAACATTAAAATAATTGAAAAGAAACAAAGAAATTGAAAAAAATCGGAAAAAATCGGCAAAAAAAGTTCAACAGCAACATTTGAGCATCATACACGTATGCATTACTTTACACTAGTGAGAGAGACGTGTTTGTGCGTTCGGTCGACTTGACGAGAAAGCGGGCTTAAAGCATTACTGTTTAGCACCCGAGGCGCGGCTATTGCAGCGGCGGCGAACGTGCTATGTAAACGCATTGGAGCAGCGTATGAAAAACTACAAGCGTCCAGCGGCGGTAGGCTTATAGCTTTGCGAAGTCGTCGAGACGAGTAGCCGACGCAGGCAGGCACGGCTCGAGGCGGGTAACTGCAGCAGACAGATGGCGTGTTGCTGCTGACGAGTTAACCGGCAGAAGGCAAACGGTTGGTCGGGAGAAAGAACAGTCAGTTGTAAAGCTGCATGCTGCAGTCGACGCGGGCTGGCGCTTTAAACAGCAAAAGGCCGGCGCCGACTTTCAGTAACGTTCGCAAGGCTTTTAAGCCGAGTGATAGAAAAGGTCTGTATTTATACAGTAAAAACGCTCAGTCGAGCAACGGGTTTAAACGCCCTCGGATAGTTATCTGGTTGATCCTGCCAGTAGTCATATGCTTGTCTCAAAGATTAAGCCATGCAAGTGTAAGTACGAGCTCACGTACAGTGAAACTGCGAATGGCTCATTAAATCAGTTATGGTTCATTTGATTGTACGCTTTTACATGGATAACTGTGGCAATTCTAGAGCTAATACATGCGTAAAGCGCCGAACTGACGTGAGGCGCGCATTTATCAGACCAAAACTAACCGGCTTTCGGGTCGTTACAATGGTGACTCTGGATAAGCTTGCGGATCGCACGGCCTAGTGCTGGCGACATCTCATTAAAGCAACTGCCCTATCAACTATCGTCGGTACGGTATCGGCCTACCGAGGTTGTAACGGGTGACGGAGAATCAGGGTTCGATTCCGGAGAGGGAGCCTGAGAAACGGCTACCACATCCAAGGAAGGCAGCAGGCGCGCAAATTACCCATTCCCGGCTCGGGGAGGTAGTGACGAAAAATAACAATGCAGACCTCGTACGAGGTCCTGCAATTGGAATGAGTACACTTTAAACTTTTTAACGAGTATCCATTGGAGGGCAAGTCTGGTGCCAGCAGCCGCGGTAATTCCAGCTCCAAAAGTGTATATTTAAGTTGTTGCGGTTGAAAAGCTCGTAGTTGGATATAGGGACGGCGAGGTTGGTCGGTCGAAAGGCTAGCACTGGCCTCGTTGTTCTTGTTGGTCGGTGCCTTCGCGGTGCTCTTAACTGAGTGTTGCGGTGGTCCGGCAAGTTTACCTTGAAAAAATTAGAGTGTTCAAAGCAGGCTTTACGCTTGTATAATGTTGCATGGAATAATGGAATAGGACCTCGGTTCTATTTTGTTGGTTTTCGGAGCACGAGGTAATGATTAATAGGAACGGACGGGGGCATCCGTACTGTGCCGTTAGAGGTGAAATTCTTGGATCGGCGCAAGACGAACGACTGCGAAAGCATTTGCCAAGAATGTTTTCTTTAATCAAGAGCGAAAGTCAGAGGTTCGAAGACGATCAGATACCGTCCTAGTTCTGACCTTAAACGATGCCGACTAGCGATCGGGCAGTGTCGAACTTAAGAACTGTCCGGCAGCTTCCGGGAAACCAAAGTCTTTGGGTTCCGGGGGAAGTATGGTTGCAAAGCTGAAACTTAAAGGAATTGACGGAAGGGCACCACCAGGAGTGGAGCCTGCGGCTTAATTTGACTCAACACGGGAAATCTCACCCGGCCCGGACACAGCGAGGATTGACAGATTGAGAGCTCTTTCTTGATTCTGTGGGTGGTGGTGCATGGCCGTTCTTAGTTGGTGGAGCGATTTGTCTGGTTAATTCCGATAACGAACGAGACTCTTACTTGCTAAATAGCTGCTCGACCCATTGGGTCGGAGACAACTTCTTAGAGGGACTAGTGGCGTTTAGCCACACGAGATTGAGCAATAACAGGTCTGTGATGCCCTTAGATGTTCGGGGCCGCACGCGCGCTACACTGACCGGATCATCGTGTGTTCCCTAGGCCGAAAGGTCCGGGTAATCCGTTGAACCCCGGTCGTGCTAGGGATAGGGACTTGCAATTGTTTCCCTTGAACGAGGAATTCCCAGTAAGCGCGAGTCATTAGCTTGCGTTGATTACGTCCCTGCCCTTTGTACACACCGCCCGTCGCTACTACCGATTGAATGGTTTAGTGAGGTCCTCCGATTGAGCCTGGTACGTGCGGCAACGCACTCGCCGGTGTTCGAAAAGACGATCGAACTTGATCATTTAGAGGAAGTAAAAGTCGTAACAAGGTTTCCGTAGGTGAACCTGCGGAAGGATCATTAACGAATCGAAATTTGATTTCAAGCGACGTCTCTTCTTCGAAGGGACCGAGCCCTGTAACTGTTATAGTTCGGTCGCGTTGCTTCCTGACAGCGGGAGTAATAATTCAGCACGCAAGTGCTGGCGCGGCCGCTTCTTTTTGAACACGATTTTTTGGTTGCATTGAGATTGATTAACACGAGAGATCTCTTAGCGGTGGATCACTCGGCTCGAGCGTCGATGAAGGACGGAGCTAGCTCCGAGAAGTAATGTGAATTGCAGGACACATTGAGCATCGATATTCTGAACGCGTATTGCGGCCTCGGGTAATCCTGGGGCCACGTCCGTCTCAGGGTCTTTAACACACCGATCCTTTCATTAGTTTGAAAGTGCCTGCGACTCGTTTCTTAATTAAGGAGCGTGTCGTCAAAGACAGCTGGTCTGGCGATTTCACAGCTGAAGCGTGAGCAGCCTGCTGGCCTCGGGTGAGGTAGCAACGACGGTAGGTGCTCGAGAATAAGTTAAGTGACTTCAAAAGGCCGACGTACAAAGCGCATGTACTTTTATAGTACATCACTTTTGACCTGAGATCGGGCGGGACGACCCGCTGAACTTAAGCATATCACTAAGCGGAGGAAAAGAAACTAACAAGGATTCCCCTAGTAACGGCGAGTGAAGCGGGATAAGCCCAGCGCTAAATCCGAGCCTTTTTGGAGGGCGAGGAAATGTAGCGTATGGAATTCAGCATGCGGCGAACCAACGACTGCCCACGTTCTTCTGATCGAGGCCTTTTCCCAGAGCGGGTGTTAGGCCCTTGGCGGCGGTCGTAATTCGTCCTAGCGGTTTTCCCGGAGTCGGGTTGTTTGGAAATGCA
Organism: Thalia democratica; assembly: GCF_965202585.1. NCBI lineage: Eukaryota > Metazoa > Chordata > Thaliacea > Salpida > Salpidae > Thalia > Thalia democratica. Next base: position 85,505 of record NW_028139326.1, on the reverse strand, counting down.
GCCCTAAGCGGGTGGTAAACTCCATCTAAGGCTAAATACTGGCTCGAGACCGATAGCGAACAAGTACCGTGAGGGAAAGTTGAAAAGCACTTTGAAGAGAGAGTTAAAGAGTACGTGAAACCGCTTGGAGGCAAACGGAGGCGCCCATCGAGTCGCCGGACGTTTTCAGGCGCTGCGAGAGCTGTCCTACTGTTTGAGTGATCTTCGGAGACTCTTACGGTTGCGCTGGCGTCGCGGCGCTGCACTAGCGTTCGGCGAGGGCCGCGACCGGTTGCTGGGCTGACTTTGGTCGTTCGCAAGGTAGCTCTTCTTCGGAAGAGTGTTATAGGCGTTCGATTAGCTTCGGCTCGGCGACCGAGGAGAGATTCCGCGTCGGTCTTCGGACAGGCTGCGTGTTGATCGCTGGAATACGGCTTTGGAAACTGCTCGCAGTCTCTAGAGTTTGTACAAGGCCTTCTTCGCGTTAGCGCTCAGACGCCAGGGGTCTGCGGCTTAAGCTGGCCAC
>NW_028139326.1:60000-80000 GCF_965202585.1 Thalia democratica | reverse complement strand
TGATGTAGTATGAGATATTCTTTAGAAACTAACTATAAATATTCTTGAAGTAAAACAAAACCATCTATAAATAGAACAATGAGAAATAGTAAAACAAACTAAACACAACATGTTTATTTTAACATTATTTTTTATTTAGTTTAATCACTTAATAAACTTTACTTCTAATCATAGTATTTAATATAGAATATAGTTAACAATCTTTTAAACAAAGTCTTAAATAAAGTTACAGGGAGTAATTGTAATTAAAACACCAAAAAAAAAGGTTTTAATAAAAAAAATACTTACATCAAGTTGAAATTTTATAAGGAATAATTTTAAAATATCAAATTGATTGTAAATCAAGTGCAAATAGGTTTTTTAAACAAACCGAAGGGTTTATAAAGGCTTGTAAACGCTTTCAAACGCCTACGACCATACCACACTGAGCACACCCCATCTCGTCCGATCTGGGAAGTTAAGCAGTGTCGGGCGTGGTTAGTACTTAGATGGGTGACCGCTTGGGAATACCACGTGCCGTAGGCCTTTGCTTTTTGAATTCATCTTTTTTGTACTATTTTTCTTTCTGACCTATTTATACTTATTACTCGTTTATTTACATTTCTTTAACGCTTAAAAGAAAAGTAAATTCTAGTTATTAGCAAATAAAAACGTAAGCCAATCAGATAACGTTATTTGCTGTTTAAACCAATTAGAGCGCTAAAAAAGTGGTTTGACCAGTTTGAGATATCGAAAAAATAATGGCACCATCTTGTAGAGTACAATTTTCTGAGTTAAAATTAATACAATTAGTCTTTTATACTAAAACTTAAAAGTTTTTTTGTCCAAAAACAAATAAAAGCGTGGCTACTTGAAAAATCAAACGAAAATAAATTTTGCACTTTTGTATTGTGAGTCATAATAAGTTATTTACTGTTACCAACAGATACTAGCAAAAGCTTTTTAAAGTTTTGTATTAACTTAATGTATTTGTAATTACTTTTACTTAATAGAAACTATTGAATTACGTTTACTTAGTTTACTTTTGTATGTGTATTAAATATATAGCAATTTTGTTTGAACTTAAATAAGGACTATTAAACTATTAAAAGAAAACTATCAAAGTTTACTAACTCAAAAGCTAAATCTTAGTTATATTGTTATAAACATTTATGTTGTAATTTACTAATAACTAAATGAGTTTATTTCAAACAAAAAGAATTAAATAATGTTATGTTATGTCAAGCCTACTATATGAGGTATATAGGTATATAAGGTATACAAGCTTATGTTTGAAAGTTATAATAATTAAAATAAAAATAAATATTTAGTTGGTAAAATTTGTATGTTTTAATATGCTTTGAAATTAGAGTTAGTATAGATGTTTTTTTTTAAATATAATAAATATAAGTATTTAGTTACTAATAATAAACTAAAATACCAATTTTGTAGTTAATACAAAAAAAAAAACTTATCTTACTTAAAGTTCACTGTAATTGAAACATTATACAAAAGCTTTATAATTATAAGCTTTGAATAATTCTATTTGAATAAATAATAGATTCATAACTATATTCATGTTTGCATATTTAAATTATAAAAAGTTAGTGTTTTGTGTATTGACTTTATGATTATTTTATTTTAGTAACTGTTAGTTTTATACTTTAATAAAAGAAATATGGTTAACAAGTAAGTTAAAAATGAAAGAAGCATAAAAAAACACACTAATTAACTGCTTATTCAATAGTTTGATTATTTAATTATTTTTCTGTTATATAGTTTAATCGTATTGTATAAAAAATACAGAGGTTTAAAGTAAGTTTGAATAAAAATAAAACAAAACATATAAAATAAGCATTAGTTAAAATACATAGTTTTTTTTTCTAAGAAAATTTAATTCTTTAATAATAAGTAGTAATTTAAATAAAAAATAATACAAATAAAGTTATACAATATATATACAATAGTTTGTCAAACTAGGCAAACACTACTAGGCAAAAAACAAACTAGGCAAAAAACCTACAAAGTAGGCCACCACTACAATCCAATGTTCCAACTGGAAATTCAATGAGATCGTTACTGTACTTGTGATGAACGTTGATAATCCCCAAGATTGTAAGTCGAAGGCCTTACCCAACCTAACCAGCGCACTGGTTTTCTTACAACTGAATTAATCAACATTTATTATTGAATATAATCATTATTGATAGATAGAGGAATGTTGACAATCAACAACAGATTGTAGGTCAAAGGCATTACTCGACCCAAGTACCCACAACCTAGATTGAACAACATTTATTAGATAGATTTGTTTATTGATAGATAGAGGAATATTGTCAATCCACAACAGATTGTAAGTCAAAGGCATTACTCGACCCAAGTACCCACAACCTAGATTGAACAACATTTGTTAGATAGATTAGTTAGATAGATAAATAGTACAGTATAATCTCAAAGAATTTGAAGCCCGAACATTGAACGATAGTGGTGTTTCGTGACGACTAGCGGGATTCGATCTTACAACCTTCTGCTTATGAGTCAGCTGATAAGACCACTGACCCACCGCGCCACGACAAAGATAAAGAAATATTTTGCTATATAAATAGGTTGATTTTTATAATTTTGTTATACAGTGTCAATTACAGTGAACTTCAAGTAAGATATACAACAGTATATATATTTCCGAGTCTGACTTTGAGTACTTTTTATATATTATTAACAAGATTTTTTAGGAGTAATATCTGTTTAGTTCTTTAATATATCTTTAAAATAATAATATTTTTTAAGGTGTTTAAAACTTTTAGAAGCTGTATGTAATGTCTTTTAGTTTAATAGTTCTTTTAAATTAGTAAAAAAAATAAACATGGTTGAGTTATCAAATTAAACAAAATAGAACGTCAAGTATTTAATTACTAAAATTAATTTAATTAAAAAAAAAATCTCAGGTAATCTAAAATGTCAGGAATTATTTAAAAATAAATATAAATTTAAAACTTATTATATTGAAAAGATTGATGAATAATACTCTTGAATGTATGCAATGTTTGTATTTGTAATGCAATAACATAAATGGATAGATCAATGACAAATTGTAAACATATTGTATTATTTTATTTTACGATTTTATTTTATTTATTTAATAATTCAATAAACTTTACTTCTACTTTTCCTGGTCTTAGGTAATTTATAGATAACAATTGTTTAAACAAACACTTTTGTACAGTTACAATACAGTTTTAGTACAGTTTGGGAGTAACTGTTGATTAAAAAAACAAAAAAAAAGTTAATTCAGGTTAAAATTTTATAAGGAATAATTTTAAAATATCAAATTGATTGTAAATCAAGTGCAAATAGGTTTTTTAAATAAACCGAAGGGTTTATAAAGGCTTGTAAACGCCTTCAAACGCCTACGACCATACCACACTGAGTACACCCCATCTCGTCCGATCTGGGAAGTTAAGCAGTGTCGGGCGTGGTTAGTACTTAGATGGGTGACCGCTTGGGAATACCACGTGCCGTAGGCTTTTGCTTTTTGAATTCATCTTTTTTGTACTATTTTTCTTTCTGACCTATTTATACTTATTACTCGTTTATTTACATTTCTTTAACGCTTAAAAGAAAAGTAAATTCTAGTTATTAGCAAATAAAAACGTAAGCCAATCAGATAACGTTATTTGCTGTTTAAACCAATTAGAGCGCTAAAAAAGTGGTTTGACCAGTTTGAGATATCGAAAAAATAATGGCACCATCTTGTAGAGTACAATTTTCTGAGTTAAAATTAATACAATTAGTCTTTTATACTAAAACTTTAAAGTCTTTTTGTCCAAAAACAAATAAAAGCGTGGCTACTTGAAAAATCAAACGAAAATAAATTTTGCACTTTTGTATTGTGAGTCATAATAAGTTATTTACTGTTACCAACAGATACTAGCAAAAGCTTTTTAAAGTTTTGTATTAACTTAATGTATTTGTACTTAGTTTAAATTAATAGAGTTTATTTGGTTTACTTTATTATGTGTATTGAATGTGCTAGTATCTAAAAATAAATACAACTAAAACAAAACAAACAAGGAGAGTACTTGAATAGAACCAACACAATTTACAGACCAGTTGTGTACTAAATTTAAAGAAATTCTGAATAGTGAATATGCAATTATTATTATAAGTTCAAAGTTCACTTTAATTTAAATTAATGTATTTTGTAAATTGGTTTTATTTAATACGATAGTAGTGAATTACTTTATTTAATTTACTTTAGTATGTGTTGTATAACTTTATTTAAACCAGAAGCAAAACGGGATTATACTTTCAATAAACTACACAATTTACAGACCAGTTGTGTACTAAATAAAAAGCTATTGTGAATAGTGAATATGCAATTATTATTATAAGTTTATAAGTTCACAGTTTACAAAAGCTTTAGAATTTAGTTATTATTTTGTTCATATTTGCATATCTAATTTATGAAAAGTTAGTGTTATGTGTATTGGCTTTTTAATTTCTTTATTTGTAGAACTGTTAGTTTTATATTCTAAAGAAACATTTTTAAATAAATATGTTTAACAAGTAACTTAAAAATGGAAGAAATATATTGTATATATTGAACTATTTATATTTATTCTAGCTATTTGCTTAGTGTATTTATTAATGTGATTATTTTATTTTGTTGTTTGTCTTATAGTTTAATCGTATTGTGTTGAAATATATATAACAAATACAGAGGTTTAAAGTAAGTTTAAATGAAAATAAAATAAGACATATAGTTGAAATATAAGTTTAAAAAAATAGTTTTTTTTTTTATTTCTTTGTTTGTTTGATTGTTTGTTTATTATATAATCGCGACGTGTCATTTTATTACTTTTAAGCATACTAAATATAATAATAGGTATAGTTATAGGAAAAATTCAATTAGTTTCTAATGTAATAAAAAAGTTTATTTCCACAAATAAATAAATACCTGAAAAATCAAATGAAAAATAAATTTCGCACTTGTATTGTGAGTCATAATAGGTTATTTACTGTTACCAACAGATACTAGCGAAGGCTTTTTAAAGTTCTATGTTAATTCAATGTATTTGTACTTAGTTTTATTAAAATGACAGTATTGATGGTTACGTTTATTAAGTATGTTTATTTAACGTTATGTAACTCAAGTAAAACCAGAAGCAAATAAGGAGACTACTTTCAATAAACTACACAATTTACATACCAATTGTATACTAAACTTAAAGCTATTCTATTTTATTCTTGATAGTTATTTTAAAGTTATTAAATTATACAAATGTATTTTGTAAAGTAGTTTTATAAAGTTACTATAGTTTATCTAACTTACTATAGTATGTGTTATATAACTTTAATTAAACCAGAAGCAAAAAGGGAGACTACTTTAAATAAACTACACCATTTATTGTTATATATAACTCTAATAAAACCAGAAGCAAAAAGGGAGACTACTTTAAATGAACTACACAAATTAAAAATATATTATTATTTATAAATCAATCGTGTTGTGTTTCAAAATACATTTTTCAAATATTGTTTTACAAGTATTTATCAGTTATTTAGTTTTCTTTTTATAGTTTAGCCGTATTGTTTTATTTATTTGTTATTATTTTTATTTAATTGTTTGCTTATTATATTTATCGCCATGTGCTTAAAAAATAAAACAACTATAAAGGTTAAAAAAGTAAGTTTAAATAAAAATAAAATGAAACATATAAAATAAGTTTATGATTTTTTTATTATTATTATTATTTAATTGTTTGCTTGTTATATTTATCGCGATGTGCTTAAAAGAATAGAACAAATACAAAGGTTTAAATTGTAAGTTTTAAATAAAATAAAATGAAACATACAAAATAAGCTTATGATTTATTATTATTTTTATTATTATTTTTATTTCATTGTTTGTTTATTATATCTATCGCGATGTGCTTAAAAAATAAAACAACTATAAAGGTTTAAAAAGTAAGTTTAAATAAAGATAAAATGTAACATATAAAATAAGCTTATGTTTGATTTTTTTAATTTATTTTCATTTAATTGTTTGTTTATTATATTTATCGCAATCTGCTTAAAAAAATAAAACGAGTATTAAGGTTTGAAAAGTAAGTTTAAATAAAAATAAAATAAAACATATAAAATAAGCTTATGTTTTTTTTTTTTTTTTTTTTATTATTATTATTTTTATTCAATTTTTTGTTTATTATATTTATCGCAATGTGCTTAAAACGATAAAACAAATATAAAGATTTAAAAAGTACGCTTAAATAAAAAATAATACAAATAAAGTTTATTTATAATAAATATATATATTTAAAACATTAAAAAAAGTAGTTTATACATATTTTTTTTTATTTATTTCTTTTAAACATATTAAATAAAGTATAAAAAAGTATTAAAACATTTAAACGTAGCATAAATAAGCTTAAAACATTAAAATAATTGAAAAGAAACAAAGAAATTGAAAAAAATCGGAAAAAATCGGCAAAAAAAGTTCAACAGCAACATTTGAGCATCATACACGTATGCATTACTTTACACTAGTGAGAGAGACGTGTTTGTGCGTTCGGTCGACTTGACGAGAAAGCGGGCTTAAAGCATTACTGTTTAGCACCCGAGGCGCGGCTATTGCAGCGGCGGCGAACGTGCTATGTAAACGCATTGGAGCAGCGTATGAAAAACTACAAGCGTCCAGCGGCGGTAGGCTTATAGCTTTGCGAAGTCGTCGAGACGAGTAGCCGACGCAGGCAGGCACGGCTCGAGGCGGGTAACTGCAGCAGACAGATGGCGTGTTGCTGCTGACGAGTTAACCGGCAGAAGGCAAACGGTTGGTCGGGAGAAAGAACAGTCAGTTGTAAAGCTGCATGCTGCAGTCGACGCGGGCTGGCGCTTTAAACAGCAAAAGGCCGGCGCCGACTTTCAGTAACGTTCGCAAGGCTTTTAAGCCGAGTGATAGAAAAGGTCTGTATTTATACAGTAAAAACGCTCAGTCGAGCAACGGGTTTAAACGCCCTCGGATAGTTATCTGGTTGATCCTGCCAGTAGTCATATGCTTGTCTCAAAGATTAAGCCATGCAAGTGTAAGTACGAGCTCACGTACAGTGAAACTGCGAATGGCTCATTAAATCAGTTATGGTTCATTTGATTGTACGCTTTTACATGGATAACTGTGGCAATTCTAGAGCTAATACATGCGTAAAGCGCCGAACTGACGTGAGGCGCGCATTTATCAGACCAAAACTAACCGGCTTTCGGGTCGTTACAATGGTGACTCTGGATAAGCTTGCGGATCGCACGGCCTAGTGCTGGCGACATCTCATTAAAGCAACTGCCCTATCAACTATCGTCGGTACGGTATCGGCCTACCGAGGTTGTAACGGGTGACGGAGAATCAGGGTTCGATTCCGGAGAGGGAGCCTGAGAAACGGCTACCACATCCAAGGAAGGCAGCAGGCGCGCAAATTACCCATTCCCGGCTCGGGGAGGTAGTGACGAAAAATAACAATGCAGACCTCGTACGAGGTCCTGCAATTGGAATGAGTACACTTTAAACTTTTTAACGAGTATCCATTGGAGGGCAAGTCTGGTGCCAGCAGCCGCGGTAATTCCAGCTCCAAAAGTGTATATTTAAGTTGTTGCGGTTGAAAAGCTCGTAGTTGGATATAGGGACGGCGAGGTTGGTCGGTCGAAAGGCTAGCACTGGCCTCGTTGTTCTTGTTGGTCGGTGCCTTCGCGGTGCTCTTAACTGAGTGTTGCGGTGGTCCGGCAAGTTTACCTTGAAAAAATTAGAGTGTTCAAAGCAGGCTTTACGCTTGTATAATGTTGCATGGAATAATGGAATAGGACCTCGGTTCTATTTTGTTGGTTTTCGGAGCACGAGGTAATGATTAATAGGAACGGACGGGGGCATCCGTACTGTGCCGTTAGAGGTGAAATTCTTGGATCGGCGCAAGACGAACGACTGCGAAAGCATTTGCCAAGAATGTTTTCTTTAATCAAGAGCGAAAGTCAGAGGTTCGAAGACGATCAGATACCGTCCTAGTTCTGACCTTAAACGATGCCGACTAGCGATCGGGCAGTGTCGAACTTAAGAACTGTCCGGCAGCTTCCGGGAAACCAAAGTCTTTGGGTTCCGGGGGAAGTATGGTTGCAAAGCTGAAACTTAAAGGAATTGACGGAAGGGCACCACCAGGAGTGGAGCCTGCGGCTTAATTTGACTCAACACGGGAAATCTCACCCGGCCCGGACACAGCGAGGATTGACAGATTGAGAGCTCTTTCTTGATTCTGTGGGTGGTGGTGCATGGCCGTTCTTAGTTGGTGGAGCGATTTGTCTGGTTAATTCCGATAACGAACGAGACTCTTACTTGCTAAATAGCTGCTCGACCCATTGGGTCGGAGACAACTTCTTAGAGGGACTAGTGGCGTTTAGCCACACGAGATTGAGCAATAACAGGTCTGTGATGCCCTTAGATGTTCGGGGCCGCACGCGCGCTACACTGACCGGATTCCTTCACTTGCCTTCACTGTGCTTTCGGGTTTCGTACTGCCCAACACCTCGCGCGCGTGTTAGACTCCTTGGTCCGTGTTTCAAGACGGGTCGGAGACGTGGCCAGCTTAAGCCGCAGACCCCTGGCGTCTGAGCGCTAACGCGAAGAAGGCCTTGTACAAACTCTAGAGACTGCGAGCAGTTTCCAAAGCCGTATTCCAGCGATCAACACGCAGCCTGTCCGAAGACCGACGCGGAATCTCTCCTCGGTCGCCGAGCCGAAGCTAATCGAACGCCTATAACACTCTTCCGAAGAAGAGCTACCTTGCGAACGACCAAAGTCAGCCCAGCAACCGGTCGCGGCCCTCGCCGAACGCTAGTGCAGCGCCGCGACGCCAGCGCAACCGTAAGAGTCTCCGAAGATCACTCAAACAGTAGGACAGCTCTCGCAGCGCCTGAAAACGTCCGGCGACTCGATGGGCGCCTCCGTTTGCCTCCAAGCGGTTTCACGTACTCTTTAACTCTCTCTTCAAAGTGCTTTTCAACTTTCCCTCACGGTACTTGTTCGCTATCGGTCTCGAGCCAGTATTTAGCCTTAGATGGAGTTTACCACCCGCTTAGGGCTGCATTTCCAAACAACCCGACTCCGGGAAAACCGCTAGGACGAATTACGACCGCCGCCAAGGGCCTAACACCCGCTCTGGGAAAAGGCCTCGATCAGAAGAACGTGGGCAGTCGTTGGTTCGCCGCATGCTGAATTCCATACGCTACATTTCCTCGCCCTCCAAAAAGGCTCGGATTTAGCGCTGGGCTTATCCCGCTTCACTCGCCGTTACTAGGGGAATCCTTGTTAGTTTCTTTTCCTCCGCTTAGTGATATGCTTAAGTTCAGCGGGTCGTCCCGCCCGATCTCAGGTCAAAAGTGATGTACTATAAAAGTACATGCGCTTTGTACGTCGGCCTTTTGAAGTCACTTAACTTATTCTCGAGCACCTACCGTCGTTGCTACCTCACCCGAGGCCAGCAGGCTGCTCACGCTTCAGCTGTGAAATCGCCAGACCAGCTGTCTTTGACGACACGCTCCTTAATTAAGAAACGAGTCGCAGGCACTTTCAAACTAATGAAAGGATCGGTGTGTTAAAGACCCTGAGACGGACGTGGCCCCAGGATTACCCGAGGCCGCAATACGCGTTCAGAATATCGATGCTCAATGTGTCCTGCAATTCACATTACTTCTCGGAGCTAGCTCCGTCCTTCATCGACGCTCGAGCCGAGTGATCCACCGCTAAGAGATCTCTCGTGTTAATCAATCTCAATGCAACCAAAAAATCGTGTTCAAAAAGAAGCGGCCGCGCCAGCACTTGCGTGCTGAATTATTACTCCCGCTGTCAGGAAGCAACGCGACCGAACTATAACAGTTACAGGGCTCGGTCCCTTCGAAGAAGAGACGTCGCTTGAAATCAAATTTCGATTCGTTAATGATCCTTCCGCAGGTTCACCTACGGAAACCTTGTTACGACTTTTACTTCCTCTAAATGATCAAGTTCGATCGTCTTTTCGAACACCGGCGAGTGCGTTGCCGCACGTACCAGGCTCAATCGGAGGACCTCACTAAACCATTCAATCGGTAGTAGCGACGGGCGGTGTGTACAAAGGGCAGGGACGTAATCAACGCAAGCTAATGACTCGCGCTTACTGGGAATTCCTCGTTCAAGGGAAACAATTGCAAGTCCCTATCCCTAGCACGACCGGGGTTCAACGGATTACCCGGACCTTTCGGCCTAGGGAACACACGATGATCCGGTCAGTGTAGCGCGCGTGCGGCCCCGAACATCTAAGGGCATCACAGACCTGTTATTGCTCAATCTCGTGTGGCTAAACGCCACTAGTCCCTCTAAGAAGTTGTCTCCGACCCAATGGGTCGAGCAGCTATTTAGCAAGTAAGAGTCTCGTTCGTTATCGGAATTAACCAGACAAATCGCTCCACCAACTAAGAACGGCCATGCACCACCACCCACAGAATCAAGAAAGAGCTCTCAATCTGTCAATCCTCGCTGTGTCCGGGCCGGGTGAGATTTCCCGTGTTGAGTCAAATTAAGCCGCAGGCTCCACTCCTGGTGGTGCCCTTCCGTCAATTCCTTTAAGTTTCAGCTTTGCAACCATACTTCCCCCGGAACCCAAAGACTTTGGTTTCCCGGAAGCTGCCGGACAGTTCTTAAGTTCGACACTGCCCGATCGCTAGTCGGCATCGTTTAAGGTCAGAACTAGGACGGTATCTGATCGTCTTCGAACCTCTGACTTTCGCTCTTGATTAAAGAAAACATTCTTGGCAAATGCTTTCGCAGTCGTTCGTCTTGCGCCGATCCAAGAATTTCACCTCTAACGGCACAGTACGGATGCCCCCGTCCGTTCCTATTAATCATTACCTCGTGCTCCGAAAACCAACAAAATAGAACCGAGGTCCTATTCCATTATTCCATGCAACATTATACAAGCGTAAAGCCTGCTTTGAACACTCTAATTTTTTCAAGGTAAACTTGCCGGACCACCGCAACACTCAGTTAAGAGCACCGCGAAGGCACCGACCAACAAGAACAACGAGGCCAGTGCTAGCCTTTCGACCGACCAACCTCGCCGTCCCTATATCCAACTACGAGCTTTTCAACCGCAACAACTTAAATATACACTTTTGGAGCTGGAATTACCGCGGCTGCTGGCACCAGACTTGCCCTCCAATGGATACTCGTTAAAAAGTTTAAAGTGTACTCATTCCAATTGCAGGACCTCGTACGAGGTCTGCATTGTTATTTTTCGTCACTACCTCCCCGAGCCGGGAATGGGTAATTTGCGCGCCTGCTGCCTTCCTTGGATGTGGTAGCCGTTTCTCAGGCTCCCTCTCCGGAATCGAACCCTGATTCTCCGTCACCCGTTACAACCTCGGTAGGCCGATACCGTACCGACGATAGTTGATAGGGCAGTTGCTTTAATGAGATGTCGCCAGCACTAGGCCGTGCGATCCGCAAGCTTATCCAGAGTCACCATTGTAACGACCCGAAAGCCGGTTAGTTTTGGTCTGATAAATGCGCGCCTCACGTCAGTTCGGCGCTTTACGCATGTATTAGCTCTAGAATTGCCACAGTTATCCATGTAAAAGCGTACAATCAAATGAACCATAACTGATTTAATGAGCCATTCGCAGTTTCACTGTACGTGAGCTCGTACTTACACTTGCATGGCTTAATCTTTGAGACAAGCATATGACTACTGGCAGGATCAACCAGATAACTATCCGAGGGCGTTTAAACCCGTTGCTCGACTGAGCGTTTTTACTGTATAAATACAGACCTTTTCTATCACTCGGCTTAAAAGCCTTGCGAACGTTACTGAAAGTCGGCGCCGGCCTTTTGCTGTTTAAAGCGCCAGCCCGCGTCGACTGCAGCATGCAGCTTTACAACTGACTGTTCTTTCTCCCGACCAACCGTTTGCCTTCTGCCGGTTAACTCGTCAGCAGCAACACGCCATCTGTCTGCTGCAGTTACCCGCCTCGAGCCGTGCCTGCCTGCGTCGGCTACTCGTCTCGACGACTTCGCAAAGCTATAAGCCTACCGCCGCTGGACGCTTGTAGTTTTTCATACGCTGCTCCAATGCGTTTACATAGCACGTTCGCCGCCGCTGCAATAGCCGCGCCTCGGGTGCTAAACAGTAATGCTTTAAGCCCGCTTTCTCGTCAAGTCGACCGAACGCACAAACACGTCTCTCTCACTAGTGTAAAGTAATGCATACGTGTATGATGCTCAAATGTTGCTGTTGAACTTTTTTTGCCGATTTTTTCCGATTTTTTTCAATTTCTTTGTTTCTTTTCAATTATTTTAATGTTTTAAGCTTATTTATGCTACGTTTAAATGTTTTAATACTTTTTTATACTTTATTTAATATGTTTAAAAGAAATAAATAAAAAAAAATATGTATAAACTACTTTTTTTAATGTTTTAAATATATATATTTATTATAAATAAACTTTATTTGTATTATTTTTTATTTAAGCGTACTTTTTAAATCTTTATATTTGTTTTATCGTTTTAAGCACATTGCGATAAATATAATAAACAAAAAATTGAATAAAAATAATAATAATAAAAAAAAAAAAAAAAAAAACATAAGCTTATTTTATATGTTTTATTTTATTTTTATTTAAACTTACTTTTCAAACCTTAATACTCGTTTTATTTTTTTAAGCAGATTGCGATAAATATAATAAACAAACAATTAAATGAAAATAAATTAAAAAAATCAAACATAAGCTTATTTTATATGTTACATTTTATCTTTATTTAAACTTACTTTTTAAACCTTTATAGTTGTTTTATTTTTTAAGCACATCGCGATAGATATAATAAACAAACAATGAAATAAAAATAATAATAAAAATAATAATAAATCATAAGCTTATTTTGTATGTTTCATTTTATTTTATTTAAAACTTACAATTTAAACCTTTGTATTTGTTCTATTCTTTTAAGCACATCGCGATAAATATAACAAGCAAACAATTAAATAATAATAATAATAAAAAAATCATAAACTTATTTTATATGTTTCATTTTATTTTTATTTAAACTTACTTTTTTAACCTTTATAGTTGTTTTATTTTTTAAGCACATGGCGATAAATATAATAAGCAAACAATTAAATAAAAATAATAACAAATAAATAAAACAATACGGCTAAACTATAAAAAGAAAACTAAATAACTGATAAATACTTGTAAAACAATATTTGAAAAATGTATTTTGAAACACAACACGATTGATTTATAAATAATAATATATTTTTAATTTGTGTAGTTCATTTAAAGTAGTCTCCCTTTTTGCTTCTGGTTTTATTAGAGTTATATATAACAATAAATGGTGTAGTTTATTTAAAGTAGTCTCCCTTTTTGCTTCTGGTTTAATTAAAGTTATATAACACATACTATAGTAAGTTAGATAAACTATAGTAACTTTATAAAACTACTTTACAAAATACATTTGTATAATTTAATAACTTTAAAATAACTATCAAGAATAAAATAGAATAGCTTTAAGTTTAGTATACAATTGGTATGTAAATTGTGTAGTTTATTGAAAGTAGTCTCCTTATTTGCTTCTGGTTTTACTTGAGTTACATAACGTTAAATAAACATACTTAATAAACGTAACCATCAATACTGTCATTTTAATAAAACTAAGTACAAATACATTGAATTAACATAGAACTTTAAAAAGCCTTCGCTAGTATCTGTTGGTAACAGTAAATAACCTATTATGACTCACAATACAAGTGCGAAATTTATTTTTCATTTGATTTTTCAGGTATTTATTTATTTGTGGAAATAAACTTTTTTATTACATTAGAAACTAATTGAATTTTTCCTATAACTATACCTATTATTATATTTAGTATGCTTAAAAGTAATAAAATGACACGTCGCGATTATATAATAAACAAACAATCAAACAAACAAAGAAATAAAAAAAAAAACTATTTTTTTAAACTTATATTTCAACTATATGTCTTATTTTATTTTCATTTAAACTTACTTTAAACCTCTGTATTTGTTATATATATTTCAACACAATACGATTAAACTATAAGACAAACAACAAAATAAAATAATCACATTAATAAATACACTAAGCAAATAGCTAGAATAAATATAAATAGTTCAATATATACAATATATTTCTTCCATTTTTAAGTTACTTGTTAAACATATTTATTTAAAAATGTTTCTTTAGAATATAAAACTAACAGTTCTACAAATAAAGAAATTAAAAAGCCAATACACATAACACTAACTTTTCATAAATTAGATATGCAAATATGAACAAAATAATAACTAAATTCTAAAGCTTTTGTAAACTGTGAACTTATAAACTTATAATAATAATTGCATATTCACTATTCACAATAGCTTTTTATTTAGTACACAACTGGTCTGTAAATTGTGTAGTTTATTGAAAGTATAATCCCGTTTTGCTTCTGGTTTAAATAAAGTTATACAACACATACTAAAGTAAATTAAATAAAGTAATTCACTACTATCGTATTAAATAAAACCAATTTACAAAATACATTAATTTAAATTAAAGTGAACTTTGAACTTATAATAATAATTGCATATTCACTATTCAGAATTTCTTTAAATTTAGTACACAACTGGTCTGTAAATTGTGTTGGTTCTATTCAAGTACTCTCCTTGTTTGTTTTGTTTTAGTTGTATTTATTTTTAGATACTAGCACATTCAATACACATAATAAAGTAAACCAAATAAACTCTATTAATTTAAACTAATTACAAATACATTAAGTTAATACAAAACTTTAAAAAGCTTTTGCTAGTATCTGTTGGTAACAGTAAATAACTTATTATGACTCACAATACAAAAGTGCAAAATTTATTTTCGTTTGATTTTTCAAGTAGCCACGCTTTTATTTGTTTTTGGACAAAAAGACTTTAAAGTTTTAGTATAAAAGACTAATTGTATTAATTTTAACTCAGAAAATTGTACTCTACAAGATGGTGCCATTATTTTTTCGATATCTCAAACTGGTCAAACCACTTTTTTAGCGCTCTAATTGGTTTAAACAGCAAATAACGTTATCTGATTGGCTTACGTTTTTATTTGCTAATAACTAGAATTTACTTTTCTTTTAAGCGTTAAAGAAATGTAAATAAACGAGTAATAAGTATAAATAGGTCAGAAAGAAAAATAGTACAAAAAAGATGAATTCAAAAAGCAAAAGCCTACGGCACGTGGTATTCCCAAGCGGTCACCCATCTAAGTACTAACCACGCCCGACACTGCTTAACTTCCCAGATCGGACGAGATGGGGTGTACTCAGTGTGGTATGGTCGTAGGCGTTTGAAGGCGTTTACAAGCCTTTATAAACCCTTCGGTTTATTTAAAAAACCTATTTGCACTTGATTTACAATCAATTTGATATTTTAAAATTATTCCTTATAAAATTTTAACCTGAATTAACTTTTTTTTTGTTTTTTTAATCAACAGTTACTCCCAAACTGTACTAAAACTGTATTGTAACTGTACAAAAGTGTTTGTTTAAACAATTGTTATCTATAAATTACCTAAGACCAGGAAAAGTAGAAGTAAAGTTTATTGAATTATTAAATAAATAAAATAAAATCGTAAAATAAAATAATACAATATGTTTACAATTTGTCATTGATCTATCCATTTATGTTATTGCATTACAAATACAAACATTGCATACATTCAAGAGTATTATTCATCAATCTTTTCAATATAATAAGTTTTAAATTTATATTTATTTTTAAATAATTCCTGACATTTTAGATTACCTGAGATTTTTTTTTTAATTAAATTAATTTTAGTAATTAAATACTTGACGTTCTATTTTGTTTAATTTGATAACTCAACCATGTTTATTTTTTTTACTAATTTAAAAGAACTATTAAACTAAAAGACATTACATACAGCTTCTAAAAGTTTTAAACACCTTAAAAAATATTATTATTTTAAAGATATATTAAAGAACTAAACAGATATTACTCCTAAAAAATCTTGTTAATAATATATAAAAAGTACTCAAAGTCAGACTCGGAAATATATATACTGTTGTATATCTTACTTGAAGTTCACTGTAATTGACACTGTATAACAAAATTATAAAAATCAACCTATTTATATAGCAAAATATTTCTTTATCTTTGTCGTGGCGCGGTGGGTCAGTGGTCTTATCAGCTGACTCATAAGCAGAAGGTTGTAAGATCGAATCCCGCTAGTCGTCACGAAACACCACTATCGTTCAATGTTCGGGCTTCAAATTCTTTGAGATTATACTGTACTATTTATCTATCTAACTAATCTATCTAACAAATGTTGTTCAATCTAGGTTGTGGGTACTTGGGTCGAGTAATGCCTTTGACTTACAATCTGTTGTGGATTGACAATATTCCTCTATCTATCAATAAACAAATCTATCTAATAAATGTTGTTCAATCTAGGTTGTGGGTACTTGGGTCGAGTAATGCCTTTGACCTACAATCTGTTGTTGATTGTCAACATTCCTCTATCTATCAATAATGATTATATTCAATAATAAATGTTGATTAATTCAGTTGTAAGAAAACCAGTGCGCTGGTTAGGTTGGGTAAGGCCTTCGACTTACAATCTTGGGGATTATCAACGTTCATCACAAGTACAGTAACGATCTCATTGAATTTCCAGTTGGAACATTGGATTGTAGTGGTGGCCTACTTTGTAGGTTTTTTGCCTAGTTTGTTTTTTGCCTAGTAGTGTTTGCCTAGTTTGACAAACTATTGTATATATATTGTATAACTTTATTTGTATTATTTTTTATTTAAATTACTACTTATTATTAAAGAATTAAATTTTCTTAGAAAAAAAAACTATGTATTTTAACTAATGCTTATTTTATATGTTTTGTTTTATTTTTATTCAAACTTACTTTAAACCTCTGTATTTTTTATACAATACGATTAAACTATATAACAGAAAAATAATTAAATAATCAAACTATTGAATAAGCAGTTAATTAGTGTGTTTTTTTATGCTTCTTTCATTTTTAACTTACTTGTTAACCATATTTCTTTTATTAAAGTATAAAACTAACAGTTACTAAAATAAAATAATCATAAAGTCAATACACAAAACACTAACTTTTTATAATTTAAATATGCAAACATGAATATAGTTATGAATCTATTATTTATTCAAATAGAATTATTCAAAGCTTATAATTATAAAGCTTTTGTATAATGTTTCAATTACAGTGAACTTTAAGTAAGATAAGTTTTTTTTTTTGTATTAACTACAAAATTGGTATTTTAGTTTATTATTAGTAACTAAATACTTATATTTATTATATTTAAAAAAAAACATCTATACTAACTCTAATTTCAAAGCATATTAAAACATACAAATTTTACCAACTAAATATTTATTTTTATTTTAATTATTATAACTTTCAAACATAAGCTTGTATACCTTATATACCTATATACCTCATATAGTAGGCTTGACATAACATAACATTATTTAATTCTTTTTGTTTGAAATAAACTCATTTAGTTATTAGTAAATTACAACATAAATGTTTATAACAATATAACTAAGATTTAGCTTTTGAGTTAGTAAACTTTGATAGTTTTCTTTTAATAGTTTAATAGTCCTTATTTAAGTTCAAACAAAATTGCTATATATTTAATACACATACAAAAGTAAACTAAGTAAACGTAATTCAATAGTTTCTATTAAGTAAAAGTAATTACAAATACATTAAGTTAATACAAAACTTTAAAAAGCTTTTGCTAGTATCTGTTGGTAACAGTAAATAACTTATTATGACTCACAATACAAAAGTGCAAAATTTATTTTCGTTTGATTTTTCAAGTAGCCACGCTTTTATTTGTTTTTGGACAAAAAAACTTTTAAGTTTTAGTATAAAAGACTAATTGTATTAATTTTAACTCAGAAAATTGTACTCTACAAGATGGTGCCATTATTTTTTCGATATCTCAAACTGGTCAAACCACTTTTTTAGCGCTCTAATTGGTTTAAACAGCAAATAACGTTATCTGATTGGCTTACGTTTTTATTTGCTAATAACTAGAATTTACTTTTCTTTTAAGCGTTAAAGAAATGTAAATAAACGAGTAATAAGTATAAATAGGTCAGAAAGAAAAATAGTACAAAAAAGATGAATTCAAAAAGCAAAGGCCTACGGCACGTGGTATTCCCAAGCGGTCACCCATCTAAGTACTAACCACGCCCGACACTGCTTAACTTCCCAGATCGGACGAGATGGGGTGTGCTCAGTGTGGTATGGTCGTAGGCGTTTGAAAGCGTTTACAAGCCTTTATAAACCCTTCGGTTTGTTTAAAAAACCTATTTGCACTTGATTTACAATCAATTTGATATTTTAAAATTATTCCTTATAAAATTTCAACTTGATGTAAGTATTTTTTTTATTAAAACCTTTTTTTTTGGTGTTTTAATTACAATTACTCCCTGTAACTTTATTTAAGACTTTGTTTAAAAGATTGTTAACTATATTCTATATTAAATACTATGATTAGAAGTAAAGTTTATTAAGTGATTAAACTAAATAAAAAATAATGTTAAAATAAACATGTTGTGTTTAGTTTGTTTTACTATTTCTCATTGTTCTATTTATAGATGGTTTTGTTTTACTTCAAGAATATTTATAGTTAGTTTCTAAAGAATATCTCATACTACATCAGATTTTACGATTAACTTAATTTTAGGTAATAAAATATTTGACGTTTAATTTAATAACTCAACTATGTTTATGTTATAAAATAATAGTATATAATACACATACATTATAATATAATAATATGTATAACTAGTTGTTTTACTTTAAAATGAATAATTAAGTGGAAGAATTAAAAGAACTCACATTTTTGAAGAGAGCGTGGAAAACCAGAATAGTCTATTAAAACATTTATTAAATTATCGATAAATATAGAATACAATAGAATTAAACATATAAACGTAACTGTGGTTGCTTAGAAACTAAACAAGAATTTTTTTAATAAAAATATAAAATAGTTATTATATAGAATTAAAATAAAATAAAAGTAATATAAATTATATTTTTAAACTAAATAACAATTCACGAGCAATATTAGCGCAATGTCAGAGTATGAGTTTATAATAAAGGAATTGCTTCCTTGATGTTGATACTTACCTTATTCAAATAGAATACATTTTCAGCAATCAGGCTTGTGTTTATCTTAGCGCGCGTAACACAACGTTTGTGGGTTTTGGCACACTTTTGTCGATAGTGGGCGCCCCGCCTTTTAAGTACAGAAATTTCGGGAATTTTCGATTTTCGGAATTCTGACTCGACAGATCGTTTTTGTTTGGTCCAGAGACCCCGTAAAAAATTTTTCAGCCCATTTGAAGCATGATGAAAAAATGTTATTTCGACCCCCTTTTTTTAGGGGTTACGGGGACATCAACCCATTTTTTGGGAATAAAAAACTCCTAGAAAAGGACCACTTTTCTTCTTTTTTCGAATTTCGACTTTTTATTTTTTTGGAAAATTTTTCTATTTTCTTTGTTTGTTCTATTATAATGTCGAAAATATTTTTTTTGAGCTTCGCAACGCATAAGGACTAACGTAAGGTAAGTTTTAAAAGATTTTTTTTTTCGATAATTTTTTCTATATTTTTTGTTTGGTCCATTACAAAGTCGAAAATATTTTTTACGGCTTCTAAACGCGTGTAGATTAACCGTAGGTAGGTTATTTCGAAATTTAAATCTTTCAATATTAATAATTTTTTAGTAAATTGTTCGATTATGAGGTTTTTATGGCTCTTTCAGCACCCAATAACCTACAATAAACACATTAGAAAATAAAATATGAAATAAAAACATCAACTAAAATGAAAATAACATATTCTGTCAGTGAAAATTCTTTTTCTTTATGAAATTTCCCTTGTCACAAAATTGGAAGCTA
>NW_028139326.1:45000-55000 GCF_965202585.1 Thalia democratica | reverse complement strand
GTGCTGAATTATTACTCCCGCTGTCAGGAAGCAACGCGACCGAACTATAACAGTTACAGGGCTCGGTCCCTTCGAAGAAGAGACGTCGCTTGAAATCAAATTTCGATTCGTTAATGATCCTTCCGCAGGTTCACCTACGGAAACCTTGTTACGACTTTTACTTCCTCTAAATGATCAAGTTCGATCGTCTTTTCGAACACCGGCGAGTGCGTTGCCGCACGTACCAGGCTCAATCGGAGGACCTCACTAAACCATTCAATCGGTAGTAGCGACGGGCGGTGTGTACAAAGGGCAGGGACGTAATCAACGCAAGCTAATGACTCGCGCTTACTGGGAATTCCTCGTTCAAGGGAAACAATTGCAAGTCCCTATCCCTAGCACGACCGGGGTTCAACGGATTACCCGGACCTTTCGGCCTAGGGAACACACGATGATCCGGTCAGTGTAGCGCGCGTGCGGCCCCGAACATCTAAGGGCATCACAGACCTGTTATTGCTCAATCTCGTGTGGCTAAACGCCACTAGTCCCTCTAAGAAGTTGTCTCCGACCCAATGGGTCGAGCAGCTATTTAGCAAGTAAGAGTCTCGTTCGTTATCGGAATTAACCAGACAAATCGCTCCACCAACTAAGAACGGCCATGCACCACCACCCACAGAATCAAGAAAGAGCTCTCAATCTGTCAATCCTCGCTGTGTCCGGGCCGGGTGAGATTTCCCGTGTTGAGTCAAATTAAGCCGCAGGCTCCACTCCTGGTGGTGCCCTTCCGTCAATTCCTTTAAGTTTCAGCTTTGCAACCATACTTCCCCCGGAACCCAAAGACTTTGGTTTCCCGGAAGCTGCCGGACAGTTCTTAAGTTCGACACTGCCCGATCGCTAGTCGGCATCGTTTAAGGTCAGAACTAGGACGGTATCTGATCGTCTTCGAACCTCTGACTTTCGCTCTTGATTAAAGAAAACATTCTTGGCAAATGCTTTCGCAGTCGTTCGTCTTGCGCCGATCCAAGAATTTCACCTCTAACGGCACAGTACGGATGCCCCCGTCCGTTCCTATTAATCATTACCTCGTGCTCCGAAAACCAACAAAATAGAACCGAGGTCCTATTCCATTATTCCATGCAACATTATACAAGCGTAAAGCCTGCTTTGAACACTCTAATTTTTTCAAGGTAAACTTGCCGGACCACCGCAACACTCAGTTAAGAGCACCGCGAAGGCACCGACCAACAAGAACAACGAGGCCAGTGCTAGCCTTTCGACCGACCAACCTCGCCGTCCCTATATCCAACTACGAGCTTTTCAACCGCAACAACTTAAATATACACTTTTGGAGCTGGAATTACCGCGGCTGCTGGCACCAGACTTGCCCTCCAATGGATACTCGTTAAAAAGTTTAAAGTGTACTCATTCCAATTGCAGGACCTCGTACGAGGTCTGCATTGTTATTTTTCGTCACTACCTCCCCGAGCCGGGAATGGGTAATTTGCGCGCCTGCTGCCTTCCTTGGATGTGGTAGCCGTTTCTCAGGCTCCCTCTCCGGAATCGAACCCTGATTCTCCGTCACCCGTTACAACCTCGGTAGGCCGATACCGTACCGACGATAGTTGATAGGGCAGTTGCTTTAATGAGATGTCGCCAGCACTAGGCCGTGCGATCCGCAAGCTTATCCAGAGTCACCATTGTAACGACCCGAAAGCCGGTTAGTTTTGGTCTGATAAATGCGCGCCTCACGTCAGTTCGGCGCTTTACGCATGTATTAGCTCTAGAATTGCCACAGTTATCCATGTAAAAGCGTACAATCAAATGAACCATAACTGATTTAATGAGCCATTCGCAGTTTCACTGTACGTGAGCTCGTACTTACACTTGCATGGCTTAATCTTTGAGACAAGCATATGACTACTGGCAGGATCAACCAGATAACTATCCGAGGGCGTTTAAACCCGTTGCTCGACTGAGCGTTTTTACTGTATAAATACAGACCTTTTCTATCACTCGGCTTAAAAGCCTTGCGAACGTTACTGAAAGTCGGCGCCGGCCTTTTGCTGTTTAAAGCGCCAGCCCGCGTCGACTGCAGCATGCAGCTTTACAACTGACTGTTCTTTCTCCCGACCAACCGTTTGCCTTCTGCCGGTTAACTCGTCAGCAGCAACACGCCATCTGTCTGCTGCAGTTACCCGCCTCGAGCCGTGCCTGCCTGCGTCGGCTACTCGTCTCGACGACTTCGCAAAGCTATAAGCCTACCGCCGCTGGACGCTTGTAGTTTTTCATACGCTGCTCCAATGCGTTTACATAGCACGTTCGCCGCCGCTGCAATAGCCGCGCCTCGGGTGCTAAACAGTAATGCTTTAAGCCCGCTTTCTCGTCAAGTCGACCGAACGCACAAACACGTCTCTCTCACTAGTGTAAAGTAATGCATACGTGTATGATGCTCAAATGTTGCTGTTGAACTTTTTTTGCCGATTTTTTCCGATTTTTTTCAATTTCTTTGTTTCTTTTCAATTATTTTAATGTTTTAAGCTTATTTATGCTACGTTTAAATGTTTTAATACTTTTTTATACTTTATTTAATATGTTTAAAAGAAATAAATAAAAAAAAATATGTATAAACTACTTTTTTTAATGTTTTAAATATATATATTTATTATAAATAAACTTTATTTGTATTATTTTTTATTTAAGCGTACTTTTTAAATCTTTATATTTGTTTTATCGTTTTAAGCACATTGCGATAAATATAATAAACAAAAAATTGAATAAAAATAATAATAATAAAAAAAAAAAAAAAAAAAACATAAGCTTATTTTATATGTTTTATTTTATTTTTATTTAAACTTACTTTTCAAACCTTAATACTCGTTTTATTTTTTTAAGCAGATTGCGATAAATATAATAAACAAACAATTAAATGAAAATAAATTAAAAAAATCAAACATAAGCTTATTTTATATGTTACATTTTATCTTTATTTAAACTTACTTTTTAAACCTTTATAGTTGTTTTATTTTTTAAGCACATCGCGATAGATATAATAAACAAACAATGAAATAAAAATAATAATAAAAATAATAATAAATCATAAGCTTATTTTGTATGTTTCATTTTATTTTATTTAAAACTTACAATTTAAACCTTTGTATTTGTTCTATTCTTTTAAGCACATCGCGATAAATATAACAAGCAAACAATTAAATAATAATAATAATAAAAAAATCATAAACTTATTTTATATGTTTCATTTTATTTTTATTTAAACTTACTTTTTTAACCTTTATAGTTGTTTTATTTTTTAAGCACATGGCGATAAATATAATAAGCAAACAATTAAATAAAAATAATAACAAATAAATAAAACAATACGGCTAAACTATAAAAAGAAAACTAAATAACTGATAAATACTTGTAAAACAATATTTGAAAAATGTATTTTGAAACACAACACGATTGATTTATAAATAATAATATATTTTTAATTTGTGTAGTTCATTTAAAGTAGTCTCCCTTTTTGCTTCTGGTTTTATTAGAGTTATATATAACAATAAATGGTGTAGTTTATTTAAAGTAGTCTCCCTTTTTGCTTCTGGTTTAATTAAAGTTATATAACACATACTATAGTAAGTTAGATAAACTATAGTAACTTTATAAAACTACTTTACAAAATACATTTGTATAATTTAATAACTTTAAAATAACTATCAAGAATAAAATAGAATAGCTTTAAGTTTAGTATACAATTGGTATGTAAATTGTGTAGTTTATTGAAAGTAGTCTCCTTATTTGCTTCTGGTTTTACTTGAGTTACATAACGTTAAATAAACATACTTAATAAACGTAACCATCAATACTGTCATTTTAATAAAACTAAGTACAAATACATTGAATTAACATAGAACTTTAAAAAGCCTTCGCTAGTATCTGTTGGTAACAGTAAATAACCTATTATGACTCACAATACAAGTGCGAAATTTATTTTTCATTTGATTTTTCAGGTATTTATTTATTTGTGGAAATAAACTTTTTTATTACATTAGAAACTAATTGAATTTTTCCTATAACTATACCTATTATTATATTTAGTATGCTTAAAAGTAATAAAATGACACGTCGCGATTATATAATAAACAAACAATCAAACAAACAAAGAAATAAAAAAAAAAACTATTTTTTTAAACTTATATTTCAACTATATGTCTTATTTTATTTTCATTTAAACTTACTTTAAACCTCTGTATTTGTTATATATATTTCAACACAATACGATTAAACTATAAGACAAACAACAAAATAAAATAATCACATTAATAAATACACTAAGCAAATAGCTAGAATAAATATAAATAGTTCAATATATACAATATATTTCTTCCATTTTTAAGTTACTTGTTAAACATATTTATTTAAAAATGTTTCTTTAGAATATAAAACTAACAGTTCTACAAATAAAGAAATTAAAAAGCCAATACACATAACACTAACTTTTCATAAATTAGATATGCAAATATGAACAAAATAATAACTAAATTCTAAAGCTTTTGTAAACTGTGAACTTATAAACTTATAATAATAATTGCATATTCACTATTCACAATAGCTTTTTATTTAGTACACAACTGGTCTGTAAATTGTGTAGTTTATTGAAAGTATAATCCCGTTTTGCTTCTGGTTTAAATAAAGTTATACAACACATACTAAAGTAAATTAAATAAAGTAATTCACTACTATCGTATTAAATAAAACCAATTTACAAAATACATTAATTTAAATTAAAGTGAACTTTGAACTTATAATAATAATTGCATATTCACTATTCAGAATTTCTTTAAATTTAGTACACAACTGGTCTGTAAATTGTGTTGGTTCTATTCAAGTACTCTCCTTGTTTGTTTTGTTTTAGTTGTATTTATTTTTAGATACTAGCACATTCAATACACATAATAAAGTAAACCAAATAAACTCTATTAATTTAAACTAATTACAAATACATTAAGTTAATACAAAACTTTAAAAAGCTTTTGCTAGTATCTGTTGGTAACAGTAAATAACTTATTATGACTCACAATACAAAAGTGCAAAATTTATTTTCGTTTGATTTTTCAAGTAGCCACGCTTTTATTTGTTTTTGGACAAAAAGACTTTAAAGTTTTAGTATAAAAGACTAATTGTATTAATTTTAACTCAGAAAATTGTACTCTACAAGATGGTGCCATTATTTTTTCGATATCTCAAACTGGTCAAACCACTTTTTTAGCGCTCTAATTGGTTTAAACAGCAAATAACGTTATCTGATTGGCTTACGTTTTTATTTGCTAATAACTAGAATTTACTTTTCTTTTAAGCGTTAAAGAAATGTAAATAAACGAGTAATAAGTATAAATAGGTCAGAAAGAAAAATAGTACAAAAAAGATGAATTCAAAAAGCAAAAGCCTACGGCACGTGGTATTCCCAAGCGGTCACCCATCTAAGTACTAACCACGCCCGACACTGCTTAACTTCCCAGATCGGACGAGATGGGGTGTACTCAGTGTGGTATGGTCGTAGGCGTTTGAAGGCGTTTACAAGCCTTTATAAACCCTTCGGTTTATTTAAAAAACCTATTTGCACTTGATTTACAATCAATTTGATATTTTAAAATTATTCCTTATAAAATTTTAACCTGAATTAACTTTTTTTTTGTTTTTTTAATCAACAGTTACTCCCAAACTGTACTAAAACTGTATTGTAACTGTACAAAAGTGTTTGTTTAAACAATTGTTATCTATAAATTACCTAAGACCAGGAAAAGTAGAAGTAAAGTTTATTGAATTATTAAATAAATAAAATAAAATCGTAAAATAAAATAATACAATATGTTTACAATTTGTCATTGATCTATCCATTTATGTTATTGCATTACAAATACAAACATTGCATACATTCAAGAGTATTATTCATCAATCTTTTCAATATAATAAGTTTTAAATTTATATTTATTTTTAAATAATTCCTGACATTTTAGATTACCTGAGATTTTTTTTTTAATTAAATTAATTTTAGTAATTAAATACTTGACGTTCTATTTTGTTTAATTTGATAACTCAACCATGTTTATTTTTTTTACTAATTTAAAAGAACTATTAAACTAAAAGACATTACATACAGCTTCTAAAAGTTTTAAACACCTTAAAAAATATTATTATTTTAAAGATATATTAAAGAACTAAACAGATATTACTCCTAAAAAATCTTGTTAATAATATATAAAAAGTACTCAAAGTCAGACTCGGAAATATATATACTGTTGTATATCTTACTTGAAGTTCACTGTAATTGACACTGTATAACAAAATTATAAAAATCAACCTATTTATATAGCAAAATATTTCTTTATCTTTGTCGTGGCGCGGTGGGTCAGTGGTCTTATCAGCTGACTCATAAGCAGAAGGTTGTAAGATCGAATCCCGCTAGTCGTCACGAAACACCACTATCGTTCAATGTTCGGGCTTCAAATTCTTTGAGATTATACTGTACTATTTATCTATCTAACTAATCTATCTAACAAATGTTGTTCAATCTAGGTTGTGGGTACTTGGGTCGAGTAATGCCTTTGACTTACAATCTGTTGTGGATTGACAATATTCCTCTATCTATCAATAAACAAATCTATCTAATAAATGTTGTTCAATCTAGGTTGTGGGTACTTGGGTCGAGTAATGCCTTTGACCTACAATCTGTTGTTGATTGTCAACATTCCTCTATCTATCAATAATGATTATATTCAATAATAAATGTTGATTAATTCAGTTGTAAGAAAACCAGTGCGCTGGTTAGGTTGGGTAAGGCCTTCGACTTACAATCTTGGGGATTATCAACGTTCATCACAAGTACAGTAACGATCTCATTGAATTTCCAGTTGGAACATTGGATTGTAGTGGTGGCCTACTTTGTAGGTTTTTTGCCTAGTTTGTTTTTTGCCTAGTAGTGTTTGCCTAGTTTGACAAACTATTGTATATATATTGTATAACTTTATTTGTATTATTTTTTATTTAAATTACTACTTATTATTAAAGAATTAAATTTTCTTAGAAAAAAAAACTATGTATTTTAACTAATGCTTATTTTATATGTTTTGTTTTATTTTTATTCAAACTTACTTTAAACCTCTGTATTTTTTATACAATACGATTAAACTATATAACAGAAAAATAATTAAATAATCAAACTATTGAATAAGCAGTTAATTAGTGTGTTTTTTTATGCTTCTTTCATTTTTAACTTACTTGTTAACCATATTTCTTTTATTAAAGTATAAAACTAACAGTTACTAAAATAAAATAATCATAAAGTCAATACACAAAACACTAACTTTTTATAATTTAAATATGCAAACATGAATATAGTTATGAATCTATTATTTATTCAAATAGAATTATTCAAAGCTTATAATTATAAAGCTTTTGTATAATGTTTCAATTACAGTGAACTTTAAGTAAGATAAGTTTTTTTTTTTGTATTAACTACAAAATTGGTATTTTAGTTTATTATTAGTAACTAAATACTTATATTTATTATATTTAAAAAAAAACATCTATACTAACTCTAATTTCAAAGCATATTAAAACATACAAATTTTACCAACTAAATATTTATTTTTATTTTAATTATTATAACTTTCAAACATAAGCTTGTATACCTTATATACCTATATACCTCATATAGTAGGCTTGACATAACATAACATTATTTAATTCTTTTTGTTTGAAATAAACTCATTTAGTTATTAGTAAATTACAACATAAATGTTTATAACAATATAACTAAGATTTAGCTTTTGAGTTAGTAAACTTTGATAGTTTTCTTTTAATAGTTTAATAGTCCTTATTTAAGTTCAAACAAAATTGCTATATATTTAATACACATACAAAAGTAAACTAAGTAAACGTAATTCAATAGTTTCTATTAAGTAAAAGTAATTACAAATACATTAAGTTAATACAAAACTTTAAAAAGCTTTTGCTAGTATCTGTTGGTAACAGTAAATAACTTATTATGACTCACAATACAAAAGTGCAAAATTTATTTTCGTTTGATTTTTCAAGTAGCCACGCTTTTATTTGTTTTTGGACAAAAAAACTTTTAAGTTTTAGTATAAAAGACTAATTGTATTAATTTTAACTCAGAAAATTGTACTCTACAAGATGGTGCCATTATTTTTTCGATATCTCAAACTGGTCAAACCACTTTTTTAGCGCTCTAATTGGTTTAAACAGCAAATAACGTTATCTGATTGGCTTACGTTTTTATTTGCTAATAACTAGAATTTACTTTTCTTTTAAGCGTTAAAGAAATGTAAATAAACGAGTAATAAGTATAAATAGGTCAGAAAGAAAAATAGTACAAAAAAGATGAATTCAAAAAGCAAAGGCCTACGGCACGTGGTATTCCCAAGCGGTCACCCATCTAAGTACTAACCACGCCCGACACTGCTTAACTTCCCAGATCGGACGAGATGGGGTGTGCTCAGTGTGGTATGGTCGTAGGCGTTTGAAAGCGTTTACAAGCCTTTATAAACCCTTCGGTTTGTTTAAAAAACCTATTTGCACTTGATTTACAATCAATTTGATATTTTAAAATTATTCCTTATAAAATTTCAACTTGATGTAAGTATTTTTTTTATTAAAACCTTTTTTTTTGGTGTTTTAATTACAATTACTCCCTGTAACTTTATTTAAGACTTTGTTTAAAAGATTGTTAACTATATTCTATATTAAATACTATGATTAGAAGTAAAGTTTATTAAGTGATTAAACTAAATAAAAAATAATGTTAAAATAAACATGTTGTGTTTAGTTTGTTTTACTATTTCTCATTGTTCTATTTATAGATGGTTTTGTTTTACTTCAAGAATATTTATAGTTAGTTTCTAAAGAATATCTCATACTACATCAGATTTTACGATTAACTTAATTTTAGGTAATAAAATATTTGACGTTTAATTTAATAACTCAACTATGTTTATGTTATAAAATAATAGTATATAATACACATACATTATAATATAATAATATGTATAACTAGTTGTTTTACTTTAAAATGAATAATTAAGTGGAAGAATTAAAAGAACTCACATTTTTGAAGAGAGCGTGGAAAACCAGAATAGTCTATTAAAACATTTATTAAATTATCGATAAATATAGAATACAATAGAATTAAACATATAAACGTAACTGTGGTTGCTTAGAAACTAAACAAGAATTTTTTTAATAAAAATATAAAATAGTTATTATATAGAATTAAAATAAAATAAAAGTAATATAAATTATATTTTTAAACTAAATAACAATTCACGAGCAATATTAGCGCAATGTCAGAGTATGAGTTTATAATAAAGGAATTGCTTCCTTGATGTTGATACTTACCTTATTCAAATAGAATACATTTTCAGCAATCAGGCTTGTGTTTATCTTAGCGCGCGTAACACAACGTTTGTGGGTTTTGGCACACTTTTGTCGATAGTGGGCGCCCCGCCTTTTAAGTACAGAAATTTCGGGAATTTTCGATTTTCGGAATTCTGACTCGACAGATCGTTTTTGTTTGGTCCAGAGACCCCGTAAAAAATTTTTCAGCCCATTTGAAGCATGATGAAAAAATGTTATTTCGACCCCCTTTTTTTAGGGGTTACGGGGACATCAACCCATTTTTTGGGAATAAAAAACTCCTAGAAAAGGACCACTTTTCTTCTTTTTTCGAATTTCGACTTTTTATTTTTTTGGAAAATTTTTCTATTTTCTTTGTTTGTTCTATTATAATGTCGAAAATATTTTTTTTGAGCTTCGCAACGCATAAGGACTAACGTAAGGTAAGTTTTAAAAGATTTTTTTTTTCGATAATTTTTTCTATATTTTTTGTTTGGTCCATTACAAAGTCGAAAATATTTTTTACGGCTTCTAAACGCGTGTAGATTAACCGTAGGTAGGTTATTTCGAAATTTAAATCTTTCAATATTAATAATTTTTTAGTAAATTG
>NW_028139326.1:30000-40000 GCF_965202585.1 Thalia democratica | reverse complement strand
TATCGATGCTCAATGTGTCCTGCAATTCACATTACTTCTCGGAGCTAGCTCCGTCCTTCATCGACGCTCGAGCCGAGTGATCCACCGCTAAGAGATCTCTCGTGTTAATCAATCTCAATGCAACCAAAAAATCGTGTTCAAAAAGAAGCGGCCGCGCCAGCACTTGCGTGCTGAATTATTACTCCCGCTGTCAGGAAGCAACGCGACCGAACTATAACAGTTACAGGGCTCGGTCCCTTCGAAGAAGAGACGTCGCTTGAAATCAAATTTCGATTCGTTAATGATCCTTCCGCAGGTTCACCTACGGAAACCTTGTTACGACTTTTACTTCCTCTAAATGATCAAGTTCGATCGTCTTTTCGAACACCGGCGAGTGCGTTGCCGCACGTACCAGGCTCAATCGGAGGACCTCACTAAACCATTCAATCGGTAGTAGCGACGGGCGGTGTGTACAAAGGGCAGGGACGTAATCAACGCAAGCTAATGACTCGCGCTTACTGGGAATTCCTCGTTCAAGGGAAACAATTGCAAGTCCCTATCCCTAGCACGACCGGGGTTCAACGGATTACCCGGACCTTTCGGCCTAGGGAACACACGATGATCCGGTCAGTGTAGCGCGCGTGCGGCCCCGAACATCTAAGGGCATCACAGACCTGTTATTGCTCAATCTCGTGTGGCTAAACGCCACTAGTCCCTCTAAGAAGTTGTCTCCGACCCAATGGGTCGAGCAGCTATTTAGCAAGTAAGAGTCTCGTTCGTTATCGGAATTAACCAGACAAATCGCTCCACCAACTAAGAACGGCCATGCACCACCACCCACAGAATCAAGAAAGAGCTCTCAATCTGTCAATCCTCGCTGTGTCCGGGCCGGGTGAGATTTCCCGTGTTGAGTCAAATTAAGCCGCAGGCTCCACTCCTGGTGGTGCCCTTCCGTCAATTCCTTTAAGTTTCAGCTTTGCAACCATACTTCCCCCGGAACCCAAAGACTTTGGTTTCCCGGAAGCTGCCGGACAGTTCTTAAGTTCGACACTGCCCGATCGCTAGTCGGCATCGTTTAAGGTCAGAACTAGGACGGTATCTGATCGTCTTCGAACCTCTGACTTTCGCTCTTGATTAAAGAAAACATTCTTGGCAAATGCTTTCGCAGTCGTTCGTCTTGCGCCGATCCAAGAATTTCACCTCTAACGGCACAGTACGGATGCCCCCGTCCGTTCCTATTAATCATTACCTCGTGCTCCGAAAACCAACAAAATAGAACCGAGGTCCTATTCCATTATTCCATGCAACATTATACAAGCGTAAAGCCTGCTTTGAACACTCTAATTTTTTCAAGGTAAACTTGCCGGACCACCGCAACACTCAGTTAAGAGCACCGCGAAGGCACCGACCAACAAGAACAACGAGGCCAGTGCTAGCCTTTCGACCGACCAACCTCGCCGTCCCTATATCCAACTACGAGCTTTTCAACCGCAACAACTTAAATATACACTTTTGGAGCTGGAATTACCGCGGCTGCTGGCACCAGACTTGCCCTCCAATGGATACTCGTTAAAAAGTTTAAAGTGTACTCATTCCAATTGCAGGACCTCGTACGAGGTCTGCATTGTTATTTTTCGTCACTACCTCCCCGAGCCGGGAATGGGTAATTTGCGCGCCTGCTGCCTTCCTTGGATGTGGTAGCCGTTTCTCAGGCTCCCTCTCCGGAATCGAACCCTGATTCTCCGTCACCCGTTACAACCTCGGTAGGCCGATACCGTACCGACGATAGTTGATAGGGCAGTTGCTTTAATGAGATGTCGCCAGCACTAGGCCGTGCGATCCGCAAGCTTATCCAGAGTCACCATTGTAACGACCCGAAAGCCGGTTAGTTTTGGTCTGATAAATGCGCGCCTCACGTCAGTTCGGCGCTTTACGCATGTATTAGCTCTAGAATTGCCACAGTTATCCATGTAAAAGCGTACAATCAAATGAACCATAACTGATTTAATGAGCCATTCGCAGTTTCACTGTACGTGAGCTCGTACTTACACTTGCATGGCTTAATCTTTGAGACAAGCATATGACTACTGGCAGGATCAACCAGATAACTATCCGAGGGCGTTTAAACCCGTTGCTCGACTGAGCGTTTTTACTGTATAAATACAGACCTTTTCTATCACTCGGCTTAAAAGCCTTGCGAACGTTACTGAAAGTCGGCGCCGGCCTTTTGCTGTTTAAAGCGCCAGCCCGCGTCGACTGCAGCATGCAGCTTTACAACTGACTGTTCTTTCTCCCGACCAACCGTTTGCCTTCTGCCGGTTAACTCGTCAGCAGCAACACGCCATCTGTCTGCTGCAGTTACCCGCCTCGAGCCGTGCCTGCCTGCGTCGGCTACTCGTCTCGACGACTTCGCAAAGCTATAAGCCTACCGCCGCTGGACGCTTGTAGTTTTTCATACGCTGCTCCAATGCGTTTACATAGCACGTTCGCCGCCGCTGCAATAGCCGCGCCTCGGGTGCTAAACAGTAATGCTTTAAGCCCGCTTTCTCGTCAAGTCGACCGAACGCACAAACACGTCTCTCTCACTAGTGTAAAGTAATGCATACGTGTATGATGCTCAAATGTTGCTGTTGAACTTTTTTTGCCGATTTTTTCCGATTTTTTTCAATTTCTTTGTTTCTTTTCAATTATTTTAATGTTTTAAGCTTATTTATGCTACGTTTAAATGTTTTAATACTTTTTTATACTTTATTTAATATGTTTAAAAGAAATAAATAAAAAAAAATATGTATAAACTACTTTTTTTAATGTTTTAAATATATATATTTATTATAAATAAACTTTATTTGTATTATTTTTTATTTAAGCGTACTTTTTAAATCTTTATATTTGTTTTATCGTTTTAAGCACATTGCGATAAATATAATAAACAAAAAATTGAATAAAAATAATAATAATAAAAAAAAAAAAAAAAAAAACATAAGCTTATTTTATATGTTTTATTTTATTTTTATTTAAACTTACTTTTCAAACCTTAATACTCGTTTTATTTTTTTAAGCAGATTGCGATAAATATAATAAACAAACAATTAAATGAAAATAAATTAAAAAAATCAAACATAAGCTTATTTTATATGTTACATTTTATCTTTATTTAAACTTACTTTTTAAACCTTTATAGTTGTTTTATTTTTTAAGCACATCGCGATAGATATAATAAACAAACAATGAAATAAAAATAATAATAAAAATAATAATAAATCATAAGCTTATTTTGTATGTTTCATTTTATTTTATTTAAAACTTACAATTTAAACCTTTGTATTTGTTCTATTCTTTTAAGCACATCGCGATAAATATAACAAGCAAACAATTAAATAATAATAATAATAAAAAAATCATAAACTTATTTTATATGTTTCATTTTATTTTTATTTAAACTTACTTTTTTAACCTTTATAGTTGTTTTATTTTTTAAGCACATGGCGATAAATATAATAAGCAAACAATTAAATAAAAATAATAACAAATAAATAAAACAATACGGCTAAACTATAAAAAGAAAACTAAATAACTGATAAATACTTGTAAAACAATATTTGAAAAATGTATTTTGAAACACAACACGATTGATTTATAAATAATAATATATTTTTAATTTGTGTAGTTCATTTAAAGTAGTCTCCCTTTTTGCTTCTGGTTTTATTAGAGTTATATATAACAATAAATGGTGTAGTTTATTTAAAGTAGTCTCCCTTTTTGCTTCTGGTTTAATTAAAGTTATATAACACATACTATAGTAAGTTAGATAAACTATAGTAACTTTATAAAACTACTTTACAAAATACATTTGTATAATTTAATAACTTTAAAATAACTATCAAGAATAAAATAGAATAGCTTTAAGTTTAGTATACAATTGGTATGTAAATTGTGTAGTTTATTGAAAGTAGTCTCCTTATTTGCTTCTGGTTTTACTTGAGTTACATAACGTTAAATAAACATACTTAATAAACGTAACCATCAATACTGTCATTTTAATAAAACTAAGTACAAATACATTGAATTAACATAGAACTTTAAAAAGCCTTCGCTAGTATCTGTTGGTAACAGTAAATAACCTATTATGACTCACAATACAAGTGCGAAATTTATTTTTCATTTGATTTTTCAGGTATTTATTTATTTGTGGAAATAAACTTTTTTATTACATTAGAAACTAATTGAATTTTTCCTATAACTATACCTATTATTATATTTAGTATGCTTAAAAGTAATAAAATGACACGTCGCGATTATATAATAAACAAACAATCAAACAAACAAAGAAATAAAAAAAAAAACTATTTTTTTAAACTTATATTTCAACTATATGTCTTATTTTATTTTCATTTAAACTTACTTTAAACCTCTGTATTTGTTATATATATTTCAACACAATACGATTAAACTATAAGACAAACAACAAAATAAAATAATCACATTAATAAATACACTAAGCAAATAGCTAGAATAAATATAAATAGTTCAATATATACAATATATTTCTTCCATTTTTAAGTTACTTGTTAAACATATTTATTTAAAAATGTTTCTTTAGAATATAAAACTAACAGTTCTACAAATAAAGAAATTAAAAAGCCAATACACATAACACTAACTTTTCATAAATTAGATATGCAAATATGAACAAAATAATAACTAAATTCTAAAGCTTTTGTAAACTGTGAACTTATAAACTTATAATAATAATTGCATATTCACTATTCACAATAGCTTTTTATTTAGTACACAACTGGTCTGTAAATTGTGTAGTTTATTGAAAGTATAATCCCGTTTTGCTTCTGGTTTAAATAAAGTTATACAACACATACTAAAGTAAATTAAATAAAGTAATTCACTACTATCGTATTAAATAAAACCAATTTACAAAATACATTAATTTAAATTAAAGTGAACTTTGAACTTATAATAATAATTGCATATTCACTATTCAGAATTTCTTTAAATTTAGTACACAACTGGTCTGTAAATTGTGTTGGTTCTATTCAAGTACTCTCCTTGTTTGTTTTGTTTTAGTTGTATTTATTTTTAGATACTAGCACATTCAATACACATAATAAAGTAAACCAAATAAACTCTATTAATTTAAACTAATTACAAATACATTAAGTTAATACAAAACTTTAAAAAGCTTTTGCTAGTATCTGTTGGTA
The DNA here is from genome assembly GCF_965202585.1 of Thalia democratica. Taxonomy (NCBI): domain Eukaryota; kingdom Metazoa; phylum Chordata; class Thaliacea; order Salpida; family Salpidae; genus Thalia; species Thalia democratica. The sequence continues at coordinate 34,805 of NW_028139326.1, read as the reverse complement.
ACAGTAAATAACTTATTATGACTCACAATACAAAAGTGCAAAATTTATTTTCGTTTGATTTTTCAAGTAGCCACGCTTTTATTTGTTTTTGGACAAAAAGACTTTAAAGTTTTAGTATAAAAGACTAATTGTATTAATTTTAACTCAGAAAATTGTACTCTACAAGATGGTGCCATTATTTTTTCGATATCTCAAACTGGTCAAACCACTTTTTTAGCGCTCTAATTGGTTTAAACAGCAAATAACGTTATCTGATTGGCTTACGTTTTTATTTGCTAATAACTAGAATTTACTTTTCTTTTAAGCGTTAAAGAAATGTAAATAAACGAGTAATAAGTATAAATAGGTCAGAAAGAAAAATAGTACAAAAAAGATGAATTCAAAAAGCAAAAGCCTACGGCACGTGGTATTCCCAAGCGGTCACCCATCTAAGTACTAACCACGCCCGACACTGCTTAACTTCCCAGATCGGACGAGATGGGGTGTACTCAGTGTGGTATGGTCGTAGGCGTTTGAAGGCGTTTACAAGCCTTTATAAACCCTTCGGTTTATTTAAAAAACCTATTTGCACTTGATTTACAATCAATTTGATATTTTAAAATTATTCCTTATAAAATTTTAACCTGAATTAACTTTTTTTTTGTTTTTTTAATCAACAGTTACTCCCAAACTGTACTAAAACTGTATTGTAACTGTACAAAAGTGTTTGTTTAAACAATTGTTATCTATAAATTACCTAAGACCAGGAAAAGTAGAAGTAAAGTTTATTGAATTATTAAATAAATAAAATAAAATCGTAAAATAAAATAATACAATATGTTTACAATTTGTCATTGATCTATCCATTTATGTTATTGCATTACAAATACAAACATTGCATACATTCAAGAGTATTATTCATCAATCTTTTCAATATAATAAGTTTTAAATTTATATTTATTTTTAAATAATTCCTGACATTTTAGATTACCTGAGATTTTTTTTTTAATTAAATTAATTTTAGTAATTAAATACTTGACGTTCTATTTTGTTTAATTTGATAACTCAACCATGTTTATTTTTTTTACTAATTTAAAAGAACTATTAAACTAAAAGACATTACATACAGCTTCTAAAAGTTTTAAACACCTTAAAAAATATTATTATTTTAAAGATATATTAAAGAACTAAACAGATATTACTCCTAAAAAATCTTGTTAATAATATATAAAAAGTACTCAAAGTCAGACTCGGAAATATATATACTGTTGTATATCTTACTTGAAGTTCACTGTAATTGACACTGTATAACAAAATTATAAAAATCAACCTATTTATATAGCAAAATATTTCTTTATCTTTGTCGTGGCGCGGTGGGTCAGTGGTCTTATCAGCTGACTCATAAGCAGAAGGTTGTAAGATCGAATCCCGCTAGTCGTCACGAAACACCACTATCGTTCAATGTTCGGGCTTCAAATTCTTTGAGATTATACTGTACTATTTATCTATCTAACTAATCTATCTAACAAATGTTGTTCAATCTAGGTTGTGGGTACTTGGGTCGAGTAATGCCTTTGACTTACAATCTGTTGTGGATTGACAATATTCCTCTATCTATCAATAAACAAATCTATCTAATAAATGTTGTTCAATCTAGGTTGTGGGTACTTGGGTCGAGTAATGCCTTTGACCTACAATCTGTTGTTGATTGTCAACATTCCTCTATCTATCAATAATGATTATATTCAATAATAAATGTTGATTAATTCAGTTGTAAGAAAACCAGTGCGCTGGTTAGGTTGGGTAAGGCCTTCGACTTACAATCTTGGGGATTATCAACGTTCATCACAAGTACAGTAACGATCTCATTGAATTTCCAGTTGGAACATTGGATTGTAGTGGTGGCCTACTTTGTAGGTTTTTTGCCTAGTTTGTTTTTTGCCTAGTAGTGTTTGCCTAGTTTGACAAACTATTGTATATATATTGTATAACTTTATTTGTATTATTTTTTATTTAAATTACTACTTATTATTAAAGAATTAAATTTTCTTAGAAAAAAAAACTATGTATTTTAACTAATGCTTATTTTATATGTTTTGTTTTATTTTTATTCAAACTTACTTTAAACCTCTGTATTTTTTATACAATACGATTAAACTATATAACAGAAAAATAATTAAATAATCAAACTATTGAATAAGCAGTTAATTAGTGTGTTTTTTTATGCTTCTTTCATTTTTAACTTACTTGTTAACCATATTTCTTTTATTAAAGTATAAAACTAACAGTTACTAAAATAAAATAATCATAAAGTCAATACACAAAACACTAACTTTTTATAATTTAAATATGCAAACATGAATATAGTTATGAATCTATTATTTATTCAAATAGAATTATTCAAAGCTTATAATTATAAAGCTTTTGTATAATGTTTCAATTACAGTGAACTTTAAGTAAGATAAGTTTTTTTTTTTGTATTAACTACAAAATTGGTATTTTAGTTTATTATTAGTAACTAAATACTTATATTTATTATATTTAAAAAAAAACATCTATACTAACTCTAATTTCAAAGCATATTAAAACATACAAATTTTACCAACTAAATATTTATTTTTATTTTAATTATTATAACTTTCAAACATAAGCTTGTATACCTTATATACCTATATACCTCATATAGTAGGCTTGACATAACATAACATTATTTAATTCTTTTTGTTTGAAATAAACTCATTTAGTTATTAGTAAATTACAACATAAATGTTTATAACAATATAACTAAGATTTAGCTTTTGAGTTAGTAAACTTTGATAGTTTTCTTTTAATAGTTTAATAGTCCTTATTTAAGTTCAAACAAAATTGCTATATATTTAATACACATACAAAAGTAAACTAAGTAAACGTAATTCAATAGTTTCTATTAAGTAAAAGTAATTACAAATACATTAAGTTAATACAAAACTTTAAAAAGCTTTTGCTAGTATCTGTTGGTAACAGTAAATAACTTATTATGACTCACAATACAAAAGTGCAAAATTTATTTTCGTTTGATTTTTCAAGTAGCCACGCTTTTATTTGTTTTTGGACAAAAAAACTTTTAAGTTTTAGTATAAAAGACTAATTGTATTAATTTTAACTCAGAAAATTGTACTCTACAAGATGGTGCCATTATTTTTTCGATATCTCAAACTGGTCAAACCACTTTTTTAGCGCTCTAATTGGTTTAAACAGCAAATAACGTTATCTGATTGGCTTACGTTTTTATTTGCTAATAACTAGAATTTACTTTTCTTTTAAGCGTTAAAGAAATGTAAATAAACGAGTAATAAGTATAAATAGGTCAGAAAGAAAAATAGTACAAAAAAGATGAATTCAAAAAGCAAAGGCCTACGGCACGTGGTATTCCCAAGCGGTCACCCATCTAAGTACTAACCACGCCCGACACTGCTTAACTTCCCAGATCGGACGAGATGGGGTGTGCTCAGTGTGGTATGGTCGTAGGCGTTTGAAAGCGTTTACAAGCCTTTATAAACCCTTCGGTTTGTTTAAAAAACCTATTTGCACTTGATTTACAATCAATTTGATATTTTAAAATTATTCCTTATAAAATTTCAACTTGATGTAAGTATTTTTTTTATTAAAACCTTTTTTTTTGGTGTTTTAATTACAATTACTCCCTGTAACTTTATTTAAGACTTTGTTTAAAAGATTGTTAACTATATTCTATATTAAATACTATGATTAGAAGTAAAGTTTATTAAGTGATTAAACTAAATAAAAAATAATGTTAAAATAAACATGTTGTGTTTAGTTTGTTTTACTATTTCTCATTGTTCTATTTATAGATGGTTTTGTTTTACTTCAAGAATATTTATAGTTAGTTTCTAAAGAATATCTCATACTACATCAGATTTTACGATTAACTTAATTTTAGGTAATAAAATATTTGACGTTTAATTTAATAACTCAACTATGTTTATGTTATAAAATAATAGTATATAATACACATACATTATAATATAATAATATGTATAACTAGTTGTTTTACTTTAAAATGAATAATTAAGTGGAAGAATTAAAAGAACTCACATTTTTGAAGAGAGCGTGGAAAACCAGAATAGTCTATTAAAACATTTATTAAATTATCGATAAATATAGAATACAATAGAATTAAACATATAAACGTAACTGTGGTTGCTTAGAAACTAAACAAGAATTTTTTTAATAAAAATATAAAATAGTTATTATATAGAATTAAAATAAAATAAAAGTAATATAAATTATATTTTTAAACTAAATAACAATTCACGAGCAATATTAGCGCAATGTCAGAGTATGAGTTTATAATAAAGGAATTGCTTCCTTGATGTTGATACTTACCTTATTCAAATAGAATACATTTTCAGCAATCAGGCTTGTGTTTATCTTAGCGCGCGTAACACAACGTTTGTGGGTTTTGGCACACTTTTGTCGATAGTGGGCGCCCCGCCTTTTAAGTACAGAAATTTCGGGAATTTTCGATTTTCGGAATTCTGACTCGACAGATCGTTTTTGTTTGGTCCAGAGACCCCGTAAAAAATTTTTCAGCCCATTTGAAGCATGATGAAAAAATGTTATTTCGACCCCCTTTTTTTAGGGGTTACGGGGACATCAACCCATTTTTTGGGAATAAAAAACTCCTAGAAAAGGACCACTTTTCTTCTTTTTTCGAATTTCGACTTTTTATTTTTTTGGAAAATTTTTCTATTTTCTTTGTTTGTTCTATTATAATGTCGAAAATATTTTTTTTGAGCTTCGCAACGCATAAGGACTAACGTAAG
>NW_028139326.1:15000-25000 GCF_965202585.1 Thalia democratica | reverse complement strand
CTCACGCTTCAGCTGTGAAATCGCCAGACCAGCTGTCTTTGACGACACGCTCCTTAATTAAGAAACGAGTCGCAGGCACTTTCAAACTAATGAAAGGATCGGTGTGTTAAAGACCCTGAGACGGACGTGGCCCCAGGATTACCCGAGGCCGCAATACGCGTTCAGAATATCGATGCTCAATGTGTCCTGCAATTCACATTACTTCTCGGAGCTAGCTCCGTCCTTCATCGACGCTCGAGCCGAGTGATCCACCGCTAAGAGATCTCTCGTGTTAATCAATCTCAATGCAACCAAAAAATCGTGTTCAAAAAGAAGCGGCCGCGCCAGCACTTGCGTGCTGAATTATTACTCCCGCTGTCAGGAAGCAACGCGACCGAACTATAACAGTTACAGGGCTCGGTCCCTTCGAAGAAGAGACGTCGCTTGAAATCAAATTTCGATTCGTTAATGATCCTTCCGCAGGTTCACCTACGGAAACCTTGTTACGACTTTTACTTCCTCTAAATGATCAAGTTCGATCGTCTTTTCGAACACCGGCGAGTGCGTTGCCGCACGTACCAGGCTCAATCGGAGGACCTCACTAAACCATTCAATCGGTAGTAGCGACGGGCGGTGTGTACAAAGGGCAGGGACGTAATCAACGCAAGCTAATGACTCGCGCTTACTGGGAATTCCTCGTTCAAGGGAAACAATTGCAAGTCCCTATCCCTAGCACGACCGGGGTTCAACGGATTACCCGGACCTTTCGGCCTAGGGAACACACGATGATCCGGTCAGTGTAGCGCGCGTGCGGCCCCGAACATCTAAGGGCATCACAGACCTGTTATTGCTCAATCTCGTGTGGCTAAACGCCACTAGTCCCTCTAAGAAGTTGTCTCCGACCCAATGGGTCGAGCAGCTATTTAGCAAGTAAGAGTCTCGTTCGTTATCGGAATTAACCAGACAAATCGCTCCACCAACTAAGAACGGCCATGCACCACCACCCACAGAATCAAGAAAGAGCTCTCAATCTGTCAATCCTCGCTGTGTCCGGGCCGGGTGAGATTTCCCGTGTTGAGTCAAATTAAGCCGCAGGCTCCACTCCTGGTGGTGCCCTTCCGTCAATTCCTTTAAGTTTCAGCTTTGCAACCATACTTCCCCCGGAACCCAAAGACTTTGGTTTCCCGGAAGCTGCCGGACAGTTCTTAAGTTCGACACTGCCCGATCGCTAGTCGGCATCGTTTAAGGTCAGAACTAGGACGGTATCTGATCGTCTTCGAACCTCTGACTTTCGCTCTTGATTAAAGAAAACATTCTTGGCAAATGCTTTCGCAGTCGTTCGTCTTGCGCCGATCCAAGAATTTCACCTCTAACGGCACAGTACGGATGCCCCCGTCCGTTCCTATTAATCATTACCTCGTGCTCCGAAAACCAACAAAATAGAACCGAGGTCCTATTCCATTATTCCATGCAACATTATACAAGCGTAAAGCCTGCTTTGAACACTCTAATTTTTTCAAGGTAAACTTGCCGGACCACCGCAACACTCAGTTAAGAGCACCGCGAAGGCACCGACCAACAAGAACAACGAGGCCAGTGCTAGCCTTTCGACCGACCAACCTCGCCGTCCCTATATCCAACTACGAGCTTTTCAACCGCAACAACTTAAATATACACTTTTGGAGCTGGAATTACCGCGGCTGCTGGCACCAGACTTGCCCTCCAATGGATACTCGTTAAAAAGTTTAAAGTGTACTCATTCCAATTGCAGGACCTCGTACGAGGTCTGCATTGTTATTTTTCGTCACTACCTCCCCGAGCCGGGAATGGGTAATTTGCGCGCCTGCTGCCTTCCTTGGATGTGGTAGCCGTTTCTCAGGCTCCCTCTCCGGAATCGAACCCTGATTCTCCGTCACCCGTTACAACCTCGGTAGGCCGATACCGTACCGACGATAGTTGATAGGGCAGTTGCTTTAATGAGATGTCGCCAGCACTAGGCCGTGCGATCCGCAAGCTTATCCAGAGTCACCATTGTAACGACCCGAAAGCCGGTTAGTTTTGGTCTGATAAATGCGCGCCTCACGTCAGTTCGGCGCTTTACGCATGTATTAGCTCTAGAATTGCCACAGTTATCCATGTAAAAGCGTACAATCAAATGAACCATAACTGATTTAATGAGCCATTCGCAGTTTCACTGTACGTGAGCTCGTACTTACACTTGCATGGCTTAATCTTTGAGACAAGCATATGACTACTGGCAGGATCAACCAGATAACTATCCGAGGGCGTTTAAACCCGTTGCTCGACTGAGCGTTTTTACTGTATAAATACAGACCTTTTCTATCACTCGGCTTAAAAGCCTTGCGAACGTTACTGAAAGTCGGCGCCGGCCTTTTGCTGTTTAAAGCGCCAGCCCGCGTCGACTGCAGCATGCAGCTTTACAACTGACTGTTCTTTCTCCCGACCAACCGTTTGCCTTCTGCCGGTTAACTCGTCAGCAGCAACACGCCATCTGTCTGCTGCAGTTACCCGCCTCGAGCCGTGCCTGCCTGCGTCGGCTACTCGTCTCGACGACTTCGCAAAGCTATAAGCCTACCGCCGCTGGACGCTTGTAGTTTTTCATACGCTGCTCCAATGCGTTTACATAGCACGTTCGCCGCCGCTGCAATAGCCGCGCCTCGGGTGCTAAACAGTAATGCTTTAAGCCCGCTTTCTCGTCAAGTCGACCGAACGCACAAACACGTCTCTCTCACTAGTGTAAAGTAATGCATACGTGTATGATGCTCAAATGTTGCTGTTGAACTTTTTTTGCCGATTTTTTCCGATTTTTTTCAATTTCTTTGTTTCTTTTCAATTATTTTAATGTTTTAAGCTTATTTATGCTACGTTTAAATGTTTTAATACTTTTTTATACTTTATTTAATATGTTTAAAAGAAATAAATAAAAAAAAATATGTATAAACTACTTTTTTTAATGTTTTAAATATATATATTTATTATAAATAAACTTTATTTGTATTATTTTTTATTTAAGCGTACTTTTTAAATCTTTATATTTGTTTTATCGTTTTAAGCACATTGCGATAAATATAATAAACAAAAAATTGAATAAAAATAATAATAATAAAAAAAAAAAAAAAAAAACATAAGCTTATTTTATATGTTTTATTTTATTTTTATTTAAACTTACTTTTCAAACCTTAATACTCGTTTTATTTTTTTAAGCAGATTGCGATAAATATAATAAACAAACAATTAAATGAAAATAAATTAAAAAAATCAAACATAAGCTTATTTTATATGTTACATTTTATCTTTATTTAAACTTACTTTTTAAACCTTTATAGTTGTTTTATTTTTTAAGCACATCGCGATAGATATAATAAACAAACAATGAAATAAAAATAATAATAAAAATAATAATAAATCATAAGCTTATTTTGTATGTTTCATTTTATTTTATTTAAAACTTACAATTTAAACCTTTGTATTTGTTCTATTCTTTTAAGCACATCGCGATAAATATAACAAGCAAACAATTAAATAATAATAATAATAAAAAAATCATAAACTTATTTTATATGTTTCATTTTATTTTTATTTAAACTTACTTTTTTAACCTTTATAGTTGTTTTATTTTTTAAGCACATGGCGATAAATATAATAAGCAAACAATTAAATAAAAATAATAACAAATAAATAAAACAATACGGCTAAACTATAAAAAGAAAACTAAATAACTGATAAATACTTGTAAAACAATATTTGAAAAATGTATTTTGAAACACAACACGATTGATTTATAAATAATAATATATTTTTAATTTGTGTAGTTCATTTAAAGTAGTCTCCCTTTTTGCTTCTGGTTTTATTAGAGTTATATATAACAATAAATGGTGTAGTTTATTTAAAGTAGTCTCCCTTTTTGCTTCTGGTTTAATTAAAGTTATATAACACATACTATAGTAAGTTAGATAAACTATAGTAACTTTATAAAACTACTTTACAAAATACATTTGTATAATTTAATAACTTTAAAATAACTATCAAGAATAAAATAGAATAGCTTTAAGTTTAGTATACAATTGGTATGTAAATTGTGTAGTTTATTGAAAGTAGTCTCCTTATTTGCTTCTGGTTTTACTTGAGTTACATAACGTTAAATAAACATACTTAATAAACGTAACCATCAATACTGTCATTTTAATAAAACTAAGTACAAATACATTGAATTAACATAGAACTTTAAAAAGCCTTCGCTAGTATCTGTTGGTAACAGTAAATAACCTATTATGACTCACAATACAAGTGCGAAATTTATTTTTCATTTGATTTTTCAGGTATTTATTTATTTGTGGAAATAAACTTTTTTATTACATTAGAAACTAATTGAATTTTTCCTATAACTATACCTATTATTATATTTAGTATGCTTAAAAGTAATAAAATGACACGTCGCGATTATATAATAAACAAACAATCAAACAAACAAAGAAATAAAAAAAAAAACTATTTTTTTAAACTTATATTTCAACTATATGTCTTATTTTATTTTCATTTAAACTTACTTTAAACCTCTGTATTTGTTATATATATTTCAACACAATACGATTAAACTATAAGACAAACAACAAAATAAAATAATCACATTAATAAATACACTAAGCAAATAGCTAGAATAAATATAAATAGTTCAATATATACAATATATTTCTTCCATTTTTAAGTTACTTGTTAAACATATTTATTTAAAAATGTTTCTTTAGAATATAAAACTAACAGTTCTACAAATAAAGAAATTAAAAAGCCAATACACATAACACTAACTTTTCATAAATTAGATATGCAAATATGAACAAAATAATAACTAAATTCTAAAGCTTTTGTAAACTGTGAACTTATAAACTTATAATAATAATTGCATATTCACTATTCACAATAGCTTTTTATTTAGTACACAACTGGTCCTGTAAATTGTGTAGTTTATTGAAAGTATAATCCCGTTTTGCTTCTGGTTTAAATAAAGTTATACAACACATACTAAAGTAAATTAAATAAAGTAATTCACTACTATCGTATTAAATAAAACCAATTTACAAAATACATTAATTTAAATTAAAGTGAACTTTGAACTTATAATAATAATTGCATATTCACTATTCAGAATTTCTTTAAATTTAGTACACAACTGGTCTGTAAATTGTGTTGGTTCTATTCAAGTACTCTCCTTGTTTGTTTTGTTTTAGTTGTATTTATTTTTAGATACTAGCACATTCAATACACATAATAAAGTAAACCAAATAAACTCTATTAATTTAAACTAATTACAAATACATTAAGTTAATACAAAACTTTAAAAAGCTTTTGCTAGTATCTGTTGGTAACAGTAAATAACTTATTATGACTCACAATACAAAAGTGCAAAATTTATTTTCGTTTGATTTTTCAAGTAGCCACGCTTTTATTTGTTTTTGGACAAAAAGACTTTAAAGTTTTAGTATAAAAGACTAATTGTATTAATTTTAACTCAGAAAATTGTACTCTACAAGATGGTGCCATTATTTTTTCGATATCTCAAACTGGTCAAACCACTTTTTTAGCGCTCTAATTGGTTTAAACAGCAAATAACGTTATCTGATTGGCTTACGTTTTTATTTGCTAATAACTAGAATTTACTTTTCTTTTAAGCGTTAAAGAAATGTAAATAAACGAGTAATAAGTATAAATAGGTCAGAAAGAAAAATAGTACAAAAAAGATGAATTCAAAAAGCAAAAGCCTACGGCACGTGGTATTCCCAAGCGGTCACCCATCTAAGTACTAACCACGCCCGACACTGCTTAACTTCCCAGATCGGACGAGATGGGGTGTACTCAGTGTGGTATGGTCGTAGGCGTTTGAAGGCGTTTACAAGCCTTTATAAACCCTTCGGTTTATTTAAAAAACCTATTTGCACTTGATTTACAATCAATTTGATATTTTAAAATTATTCCTTATAAAATTTTAACCTGAATTAACTTTTTTTTTGTTTTTTTAATCAACAGTTACTCCCAAACTGTACTAAAACTGTATTGTAACTGTACAAAAGTGTTTGTTTAAACAATTGTTATCTATAAATTACCTAAGACCAGGAAAAGTAGAAGTAAAGTTTATTGAATTATTAAATAAATAAAATAAAATCGTAAAATAAAATAATACAATATGTTTACAATTTGTCATTGATCTATCCATTTATGTTATTGCATTACAAATACAAACATTGCATACATTCAAGAGTATTATTCATCAATCTTTTCAATATAATAAGTTTTAAATTTATATTTATTTTTAAATAATTCCTGACATTTTAGATTACCTGAGATTTTTTTTTTAATTAAATTAATTTTAGTAATTAAATACTTGACGTTCTATTTTGTTTAATTTGATAACTCAACCATGTTTATTTTTTTTACTAATTTAAAAGAACTATTAAACTAAAAGACATTACATACAGCTTCTAAAAGTTTTAAACACCTTAAAAAATATTATTATTTTAAAGATATATTAAAGAACTAAACAGATATTACTCCTAAAAAATCTTGTTAATAATATATAAAAAGTACTCAAAGTCAGACTCGGAAATATATATACTGTTGTATATCTTACTTGAAGTTCACTGTAATTGACACTGTATAACAAAATTATAAAAATCAACCTATTTATATAGCAAAATATTTCTTTATCTTTGTCGTGGCGCGGTGGGTCAGTGGTCTTATCAGCTGACTCATAAGCAGAAGGTTGTAAGATCGAATCCCGCTAGTCGTCACGAAACACCACTATCGTTCAATGTTCGGGCTTCAAATTCTTTGAGATTATACTGTACTATTTATCTATCTAACTAATCTATCTAACAAATGTTGTTCAATCTAGGTTGTGGGTACTTGGGTCGAGTAATGCCTTTGACTTACAATCTGTTGTGGATTGACAATATTCCTCTATCTATCAATAAACAAATCTATCTAATAAATGTTGTTCAATCTAGGTTGTGGGTACTTGGGTCGAGTAATGCCTTTGACCTACAATCTGTTGTTGATTGTCAACATTCCTCTATCTATCAATAATGATTATATTCAATAATAAATGTTGATTAATTCAGTTGTAAGAAAACCAGTGCGCTGGTTAGGTTGGGTAAGGCCTTCGACTTACAATCTTGGGGATTATCAACGTTCATCACAAGTACAGTAACGATCTCATTGAATTTCCAGTTGGAACATTGGATTGTAGTGGTGGCCTACTTTGTAGGTTTTTTGCCTAGTTTGTTTTTTGCCTAGTAGTGTTTGCCTAGTTTGACAAACTATTGTATATATATTGTATAACTTTATTTGTATTATTTTTTATTTAAATTACTACTTATTATTAAAGAATTAAATTTTCTTAGAAAAAAAAACTATGTATTTTAACTAATGCTTATTTTATATGTTTTGTTTTATTTTTATTCAAACTTACTTTAAACCTCTGTATTTTTTATACAATACGATTAAACTATATAACAGAAAAATAATTAAATAATCAAACTATTGAATAAGCAGTTAATTAGTGTGTTTTTTTATGCTTCTTTCATTTTTAACTTACTTGTTAACCATATTTCTTTTATTAAAGTATAAAACTAACAGTTACTAAAATAAAATAATCATAAAGTCAATACACAAAACACTAACTTTTTATAATTTAAATATGCAAACATGAATATAGTTATGAATCTATTATTTATTCAAATAGAATTATTCAAAGCTTATAATTATAAAGCTTTTGTATAATGTTTCAATTACAGTGAACTTTAAGTAAGATAAGTTTTTTTTTTTGTATTAACTACAAAATTGGTATTTTAGTTTATTATTAGTAACTAAATACTTATATTTATTATATTTAAAAAAAAACATCTATACTAACTCTAATTTCAAAGCATATTAAAACATACAAATTTTACCAACTAAATATTTATTTTTATTTTAATTATTATAACTTTCAAACATAAGCTTGTATACCTTATATACCTATATACCTCATATAGTAGGCTTGACATAACATAACATTATTTAATTCTTTTTGTTTGAAATAAACTCATTTAGTTATTAGTAAATTACAACATAAATGTTTATAACAATATAACTAAGATTTAGCTTTTGAGTTAGTAAACTTTGATAGTTTTCTTTTAATAGTTTAATAGTCCTTATTTAAGTTCAAACAAAATTGCTATATATTTAATACACATACAAAAGTAAACTAAGTAAACGTAATTCAATAGTTTCTATTAAGTAAAAGTAATTACAAATACATTAAGTTAATACAAAACTTTAAAAAGCTTTTGCTAGTATCTGTTGGTAACAGTAAATAACTTATTATGACTCACAATACAAAAGTGCAAAATTTATTTTCGTTTGATTTTTCAAGTAGCCACGCTTTTATTTGTTTTTGGACAAAAAAACTTTTAAGTTTTAGTATAAAAGACTAATTGTATTAATTTTAACTCAGAAAATTGTACTCTACAAGATGGTGCCATTATTTTTTCGATATCTCAAACTGGTCAAACCACTTTTTTAGCGCTCTAATTGGTTTAAACAGCAAATAACGTTATCTGATTGGCTTACGTTTTTATTTGCTAATAACTAGAATTTACTTTTCTTTTAAGCGTTAAAGAAATGTAAATAAACGAGTAATAAGTATAAATAGGTCAGAAAGAAAAATAGTACAAAAAAGATGAATTCAAAAAGCAAAGGCCTACGGCACGTGGTATTCCCAAGCGGTCACCCATCTAAGTACTAACCACGCCCGACACTGCTTAACTTCCCAGATCGGACGAGATGGGGTGTGCTCAGTGTGGTATGGTCGTAGGCGTTTGAAAGCGTTTACAAGCCTTTATAAACCCTTCGGTTTGTTTAAAAAACCTATTTGCACTTGATTTACAATCAATTTGATATTTTAAAATTATTCCTTATAAAATTTCAACTTGATGTAAGTATTTTTTTTATTAAAACCTTTTTTTTTGGTGTTTTAATTACAATTACTCCCTGTAACTTTATTTAAGACTTTGTTTAAAAGATTGTTAACTATATTCTATATTAAATACTATGATTAGAAGTAAAGTTTATTAAGTGATTAAACTAAATAAAAAATAATGTTAAAATAAACATGTTGTGTTTAGTTTGTTTTACTATTTCTCATTGTTCTATTTATAGATGGTTTTGTTTTACTTCAAGAATATTTATAGTTAGTTTCTAAAGAATATCTCATACTACATCAGATTTTACGATTAACTTAATTTTAGGTAATAAAATATTTGACGTTTAATTTAATAACTCAACTATGTTTATGTTATAAAATAATAGTATATAATACACATACATTATAATATAATAATATGTATAACTAGTTGTTTTACTTTAAAATGAATAATTAAGTGGAAGAATTAAAAGAACTCACATTTTTGAAGAGAGCGTGGAAAACCAGAATAGTCTATTAAAACATTTATTAAATTATCGATAAATATAGAATACAATAGAATTAAACATATAAACGTAACTGTGGTTGCTTAGAAACTAAACAAGAATTTTTTTAATAAAAATATAAAATAGTTATTATATAGAATTAAAATAAAATAAAAGTAATATAAATTATATTTTTAAACTAAATAACAATTCACGAGCAATATTAGCGCAATGTCAGAGTATGAGTTTATAATAAAGGAATTGCTTCCTTGATGTTGATACTTACCTTATTCAAATAGAATACATTTTCAGCAATCAGGCTTGTGTTTATCTTAGCGCGCGTAACACAACGTTTGTGGGTTTTGGCACACTTTTGTCGATAGTGGGCGCCCCGCCTTTTAAGTACAGAAATTTCGGGAATTTTCGATTTTCGGAATTCTGACTCGACAGATCGTTTTTGTTTGGTCCAGAGACCCCGTAAAAAATTTTTCAGCCCATTTGAAGCATGATGAAAAAATGTTATTTCGACCCCCTTTTTTTAGGGGTTACGGGGACATCA